>NC_142794.1:63170886-63418386 GCF_049724085.1 Artemia sp. Qi Xiang Cuo
GATCCAATAGGATACAGCCGTAGGGTTTATTAGTTGCCTGATTGCATGCTGAGAGCAGAAATTTGGGGGCGCCTGGATAGATTTGTTTATTGAGAGTTATTAGCGAGCTAGAATTACGAAAAACTCTGTAGATGATATAGTAGGTGCAGTGTAATAGCCTTATTTATAGCCTTAAATAATTCCTCCTAGAATTATTTAAGGTAAATAGTTACCCCCGCCACAGAAAGTTCGGAAAAACATAATAGCCTTATCTATAGTGAAGCGTTTCTTAGTCGTATGTTTACCCGAATATTTATTCGGGTAAACATATATATTGGTGCTAGAATTGGTTCAGGTCCAGTAAATTTTGATGTTTCATGGCTCAATGGCGCTGCTATTTCATTAATCTATAGAAAAAAGGTTTATTTTCTATGTGAAATAAGCATTATTTCATAAAGTTGGAAAATTATGTTCATTTCTAGTCGTGTGTTTACCTGAATATTTGACACGTACCATTTTTCCACACCATCCACAAAACTCAATTCCTCCTAGAATTATTTAAAGTAAATAGTTACCCCCTGCCTCCCACAGAAAGTTCAGAAAAACATAATAGCCTTATTTATAGTGAAGCGTTTCTTGGTCGTATGTTTACCCGAATATTTAACACGTACAATTTTTCCAACACCAGCCACAAAACTCAATTCCTCCTAGAATTATTTAAACTTAATACTTACCCCCGCCTCCCACAGAAAGTTCAGAAAAAAAAACATAATAGCCTTATTTATAGTGAAGCATTTTTCTACTCGTATGTTTACCCGAATATTTAACACGTACCATTTTCCCACACCAACCACAAAACCTAATTCCTCCTAGAATAATTTAAACTAAATACTTACCCCCATCTCCAACAGAAAGTTCAGAAAAAAACAATAGCCTTATTTATAGTGAAGCATTTTTCTGGTCGTGTTTACCCGAATATTTAACACATACCATTTTTCCAACACCAGCCACAAAACTCAATTCCTCCTAAAATTATTTATAATAAATATTTACCCCCGCCTCCCACAGAAAGTTCAGAAAAAAAATAATAGCCTTATTTATAGTGAAGCATTTTTCTACTCGTATGTTTACCCGAATATTTAAAACGTACCATTTTTCCACACCATCCACAAAACTCAATTCGACCTAGAATTATTTAAACTAATTAGTTAATCCCACCTCCCTCACAAAGTTCAGAAAGATGTAATAGCCTTATTTATAGTCAAGCGTTTCATAGTCGTATGTTTACCCTAAAATATAACACGTACCAATTTCCCGCACCAAGGACAACACACAATTCGTCCTAGAATTATTTAAAGCAAATACTCACCCCCGTCTCCCACAGAAGGTTCAGAAGTATGTAATAGCCTTATTTATAGTGAAGCGTTTTTCTAGTCGTATGTTTACCCGAAAATATAACACGTACCATTTTTCCAACACCAGCCACAAAACTCAATTCTTCCTAGAATTATTTAAACCAAATACTTACCCCCACCCTTCAAATTGACTTGGGAAAAAGAATCATTAGCGAGAAATAATATTTGAAAACTCACATTTAGATTTGCAGCTTGCATGTTGAGAGCTGTAGGGGCCACATCAGTCCCACCTTGCATTGGTCGTGAAGGTCTCGGCAATGTTTGATAGGGGGTGACTTCACAATCTTGTGCAGCAGTAACGTTATGAGCAATCATCGACTCTCTTTTCAGTTTTCTACCCGGTTGCATAGGGATTGACACGGGTGGGTCTTGGGCAGGCAGCACCGGTCTGGAACGAATGTGGGTGGCTCCTGATGGGCCAGCTATCTCCACTTGTTGCATTGGAGTAATGCAGTTAGCCTTAGCTCTCTTTTCCGGGGGGAGTAATTGTACAAATCCTCCTCCTTAAAAAGAAGAACAATTTAGCATGGAAAAACGATTTCCCTTTTTACAGAGGAAAAAATGAAGATATTTAAGCACACTTTCAACTAACTACAGCTAAGTTCGTTAAATGCGAGCTATTTTCTTGTGAAAGCATAAAAAAAGCTCATTGTTCCCTTAGTAGCCATGCAATTAGACTATAAATTAAGATATTTATGCATATTTTCACCTAACTACGACTAAGTTTGTTAAATGTGAGCTAAAATCCAAATTAATACAAACCTTAAAATTTTCTCCCCAAGAAAATATTTGAATACGATTTTGTTTTATATAAATTCTAAGTTTTCTGGCAAGAATTACACAAACCCCTGTCTTAATCATCAACCTTTTGTTTTCGTAACTCAGATAAGACACGTTTGAACTCTGGCTTCAAAAGGGACTCTCTGTAATTATAAACACATGTGGTTTTTATACCGGAAAAATATTTTTGATAATTGGGAAAAAGGGACATTTTTATTGAACGAAATAACTAAAACTAAGGAATTAAGCTCGTAAACAGAGCAGTGGAGTAGGAGGTTTTTGTTTTACATAATAGAAAAAAAGCGTACTTTGCGTTTTCTAGCGAGTATACGCATCATATTTTAGGGTTTGTATTGTTGGAGGGGAGGGGGCATATGCCCCTGAAATTTGAATTTACTGGTGAAATGATTTTTATTTGGAAATAAATTAAGAAATTCAGTAAGTTATACTCAGGTTGACAATAGAACTATTCATTTTTTCAAAATTAATAATTTTCAGTTTACTATGTATGATATGTTAAATCATAATGTAAATGAAATTGTAATGTATGAACGTTTCATAGGAAATCTCAAGTACGAATAAAAAACGGATGTTGGCTCTAAAAACACTCTGCTTGAGTTACATAATTTCGTGCATACTCCCAAAACATGTTTGACCACATTATATGGTGCCAACTTAAAAAAAAAATGTGAAATTTTTTGTGCAATAAAACCTTGACTTTAGTTTCATATCATGCATTATAGTGTGCCAGCTTTTTAAAATGTGCATGTCTAAATACAGTGTCAAAGGCATGGGTTTTCTTATGCAATTCAATGTAAGTTTTCATGTAAGTTCTCAATCTTATATATGGATACTACTAATATGTCCATGGTAAGAGAGGTGGAGCAGCTTCATGCATTCCATCCCTGGACCTTAACTTTTATATTCTCCTTCCATTGGGGTCCTTTATTTTGTCTGCTGAACTGTGTACCATCCACCTTGCCCTAGATCTTTTATAGATTATTGTTTAGAGTCTGAAAGTATTCTCTCTTTAACTGACTCCCAATCTGCAATGCATTTGCTCTCAAGTTTAAACAGAATTATTGATGATAAGGACACACTTCTTGTGTGCGATCACACAAGAATTGCGATTTTTATATCTTGACCAAGCCCCCTCCCCTCGTTTTTCATAGATTAGAATTTTGTTTAGTGTCAAATCGGGAAAATCTAAATATTGGTTATTACAAGGTCTAAGAATTTACGGTACTTGTGCATAATATAGTACCAACAAAAGAAATGAAGTATGGTTAATGCTAATAAAAAAAAATAGGATGAATATATAATAGTTTAGAAACAAATTTGGGCTATATATTTGCAGGTTGGGGGTTGGGTGGGTGGTAGAACATAGCATATATTAAATAGGTAACCTAACCAAGGTACCTCCCCCCCCCCTAAACCCCAAAAAACAACAGTTTAAATATTGTAAACGCAATGGAAACCACGCTTTGCATTCCATTTCTCTATTGCAAATACCCGTTTGTCGGGTTTTGTGTCTGGTTTCCTTGATACAGTTATAGCGGTGGGTACCAGACAGTGCACAAGTACCGAATTTAGCTACAGAAATAGGATAGGCCTACCATAAAGGCAGGCAAATGAAAAAAAGGTATTTGTTTGCTGTTTCAGGAGTTCTTGTATTCGAGTTTTGTGTTTTATGTTTCAGCAATGGTAGCATAGGGGCTAGATCAAAATTATATATGGAAGCTTTATTACCCTAAATTCTGGACAAAAGAAGATCTCATAATATGGCAATCCAAAAGCCATTTCTAAACGAGTTGACGGGTAAATAAAACTGCATACATGGCTTCAAAGATAATGTAATTGGGAATAAATGTTTATTTACTGCGTAAACTAAAAAAAAGTATCAAATGCTGAAAACGAATGCATTTATACATATATATGTTATTACTATATGCTGGAAATAAATTTATACTTCTTAGTTGATCTTGTCATTGAAATTATCCTGTCTAGATAATGCTAAAACCGTGGTAAGAGTTTCTTCAAAATAAAAAAAAAACATTTTTTTTGAAGGTCAGTCTGGGCCAAAAGATAAAAGGAAAGCCCCATCTTTATGAATTTTCTAACCCCTTCATGCATAGAACGATGCGCGATTTCGTAAGGAGTACAATTGCTTCTGTCACGAAAGAAGAAAATACAGACTAGGACTTAGTCAAGGCTCAAAAAGTAATTGTGGTGCTTAGAAGTACCGCCGATTACCATAATCTGCAAGCCATTTCTTAACGGATCGAAGGCAGGGGCGTAATTTGCTATGGGACAGGAGCGGCAACTGGACCCTCTACACCCATTTCTGCCCCCCCCCCCTAGACCTCAGTTTGCCCGCCCAGCTGAAATTCAGTTTCTGCAAAAAATCTTGTCACTATAAGCCTGCAAAATACAAGTATACAGAGAAACAGGCAGTTTTCTTTAGTATATTTTTGTCTTTACGGTATTATATGGATCATTTCTCAGTTTTCACTGTCATTTTCATTTTAGTTGGGAAAATTGGCTCCAACTTTGCCACAGCCCCCCCCCCCAGGATTTTGACAAAATTACGCAACTGATCAAGGGGCAAATAAAATTGATTGCATGACTTCTACGCAAGACAGTATCTGTTTGGTTTTCTTTTTTTTGGGGGGGGGGAACCATGAAAATTTGTTTATATATTTTGGTTGAGTTCCTACGAGTCTGACAAAAATTTCAGAGGGGTTAAACCACCTCTCAATACGGCCTTGCTTCTGAGAAAATGTTTCAGTTTTTAACGAGTTAGGCAAACCCAATGAAAAATCAAGTTTCGAATTATTTTTTTAACGAAAGTTTATTTTAGATACTCAAGCATTTATTTTGTCAGCTATTTCCCTCCTCAGACGATTCCCCCTCAGAAAAATTCTCCCCGCGTATAAAATTTTCCTCAATCAAAATGAACCTAATTTCTTAAAATTACCAGTTTATTTAAAATCACCTGTGACTCATTCTTTTTACTTTTCCTCCGTCAAGGTACAAGGCCTTTTGCATAGAAACATTTGCTCCAATCTATTCATTTGAAAACTTCAACAAATTCTTACTCCCTTCTTACTAGTCAAACCACACATTCTTGATGACAACTAGTCAGCTGTAAGAGTTTGCTAAATGTTAGATTCTTGCTAAAATGTTACAGATTCTTGCCACTAGATTAAGTAATCTCTATACTTTTTAATTTTCTGGAAAAAAAAAAAATCAGAATCGGTAACCCGGAAATTATTCAGCGAAGTAACGACTCTTAACAGAGGGACATAAAAACACTGCTTTAATAAATATACGTCATTCCTTTTAAAACCTATTAATTTTCGAAGCCATTTATTATCCATGTTGAATTGTATGCTTTTTGTGCGTCGACACCGGTCACCCCTTAAATCTGAACCGTTGTGACGTCAAAGATGTGTTCAGAATGCGTGCGGGACCAGTCTTACTAAAGATGAAGTCTGTTGAATTTCGCAGGATGATTCTTAAGTCTAATCCTCTTTTGAAGAGGAATGGGTTGTCAGCTGCCCCTTATTATAGTGCCAGGTAAAGAGAATCCCGTACAAACCATAAACCGGTCTTAGATTACGCTTTGTCAAAACACCACCAAGTTAGGCTTAGGGGTGAGAGTTATACATCGACGGCAGAGTGGTTGTTTATGACTTTCCTTCGGAATGTGTTAAGGAAGTGACCACCAGCATCAGTGAAGTGAATAAACAGGGGCCTCCTCAAAACGGGTCAGCAGAAACAAGAGAAGTCAAACTAGCTAAAGAACCGGCTAGCGAAAAAATGGACATTTCCATCGCTGGCAGAGTGGTGACTGAAAGCTCTGAGAGTGATAGTCAAGCCGAGAGTAATATCGAGACGGTGGTTGAATTTAATATACGTGATCTGAAACAGCATTTCTCGAAAGGGGCTCCGCGTCCTGTCCGGAATTCTCCAATAGTTGCGAAAAATACTGAAAAGGGAAAAGCCTGGGAGGTCATAAGCCCGGATGATCAAAATCGTATTAATGCCCGTAATGTTGCAAGAAAGGACTCTAGACCCGGTGGCGGAAGAGCTAACTACAGAGGTCAGTCGAGGAGCACCAGAGCTGCGTCATCAAAAGATTATTATAGACTTTCATACTTACCTGATGAGCCAGAAACGCCCTTTGTCATCTAGACACATGACCAGCTTGTTCTAAGTGAATAGGGACAGTGTGGCCATGTTCACCCTATGCGAGTTATCACATGGAATGTCCAGGATGTGATAAATAAGGTTGAACAAGCACTGAAGGACCTATGTGGTGTTTATATTATTGCTCTTGTGGAGTCGTGGCATAGTGACGATACAGTGCCTTATATTGAAGGATGCTGGGTAGAAAATGTGGCGCGGAAATCAGCAAAGAATATGAGATATTATGGAGGTTTTTTATTGTTAATTAAGAAAGGCCGTTTCCGAAAACATTCACGAATTTCTAGTGTATCGGAGAATATTATATGGGTTCGGATTCATCTTGTTAGTGGTAAAAGTTTGATTTTAGGTGCCGTGTATATTGCCCCCTAGAATAGTTTGTATGTAGTAGAAGTGACATGGGATTTATTGGAGAAGGAGCATAGGCAATTGCGATCACGTTTTGATAAGGATTATTTTTTGTGATGGGGGACTTTAATGCTTATGCGAGAATATATAAGGAGATTAATCAAGTTTCATTTGTTGATACACCGGACCTGATACCTGATATTTATAAGACATCTAGAAGGAGCAAAGATATTGAAAGAAGGGTTAATTGTTGGGGTAAAAGGGTTCTGGAACTGTCTTCAGACAATGCATTAGTGATTGGAAATGGAAGATTTGGGAAGGATAGGGAGGAGGGTGAGTTTACCTGTCTGTCGGGGACAAACCCTTAGTGTAATTGATTATATTTTGGTTGGTATTGAGCTCGTGGCCCTGACAGTTGATGTTGAGGTTCTTAGGGTCGTAGGCTCTGACCACTTACCAGTTGAGATTAAGCTTTGCCTTGGAAGAGGAGTTCCCAGGAATAAAAAAGGTGATAGTCCTACTAGTAGGGTTACAAAGGATCTTTGTTTTTCAGGGAAGGTTTTAAAGAGTGAATGGAGTAAAGAGGAGCTGGAGTTGATGAAAGAGGAGTTTTGAGAAAGAGGAGAGTCTGCATGATGAAACAAGAGATATAGATGAAATTTTGGAAGATTTGGGTTTTGTGATTTATGAGTGTGCTCTGTGTCAGAGAAACCAAATATGAAAAGGAAAAATTGTTTTTTTGATGATGAATGTAGTTCTTTTAAAAAGGAGTTGGGGGAGTTATTGGATTTGGTAAATGCTTGCTCTGTAGAGGAAGAAAGGCAGAGTTTTTTTTACGGTTTAAGGAAAGAAGAAGGGAATGTAATAGGCTAAAACGGAGGAAAAAACGGGAGAAAATTAGAGAGGAACAGAAAGAGAAAGAGAAGGCTTATATGGTAGGGGATACAAAGCAATTTTGGTCAGGAAGAAGGCAGGAGAATGGACAAGGAAAAGGCCAATTACAAATCCCTGAAGCTGATAGTTGTCCTAGTTTTCTTGAGAGTATAGATGAAGATTCTAGTGGCCTTGATAGTGAAGAATCAAGGGTTGCTCCGCCGTTTCCGATGAAAGGAAAAGATTATGATTTAGTGAAGGAGGTATCCTCAGATGAAGTTAGGTATGTAGTTAAGAAGATGAAGGGAGGATCAGGGCCAGGAATAGATGATATACCAGCAGTTTTGTTGAAGAGGTTTCTTGTGTTTTTTTGCTAGTTTTAGTGAATATTTTTAATAGAATTATAAATAGTGGTGTATGGCCGTCCCCATGGAAAGTATCGATTATGGTACCTCTATTTAAGAAAGGTAGTCCTAGTGATCATGATAGCTATAGGTTGATAGCATGAGCGCCTGCACTTAGTAAAATTTTAGAAAAGATTTTGGACAATCGGTTGAATGAATGGTTGGAGGGTTATGGGGTAATTAAAGAGGAGCAGGGGGGTTTCAGGAAAGGGTATAGTACGTCAGATAGAGCATTTGTGTTAAGTGCTCTGATAGAGAAGTATGGATCAGGTAGAAATAAGCTGTATGTTGCGTTTCTAGACTTAAGAAAGGCATTCGACAATGTAGATAGAGCTCTCCTTGAAAAGTGTTTAAGAGATGTAGGTCTACCTTTAAGTTTTATTCGTTTATTCGTTGGTATGTATTCCGGGACTAAGTCTATGGTCAAGATTGCAGGTTCGGGATTTTCCAGGCTATTTGACCTTAAGAAATGAGTGAAGCAGGGCAGCGCCATGTCCTCGAGACTGTTCGATTTGTTTTTGAATGATATGATGGAGTTTCTTAAAAAAAAGGGGATCCAAAGCTATGTCTTGGAAAAATTAATTTTTCGGTGCTATTATTTGCGGATGACACTGCATTGGTGGCGAAGTAGGCAAGGGAACTTCAAACATTACTTATTTGATTGAGAAATATTTACAAATGAAAAAGTTATTATGAAAACTAAAGTGCATGTTTTCAGTAAAAGGAATGAAAAAATAGATAATGTATTTGTATTTGGAGGACAACAATTAGAAGTAGTTGAAAAAATAAAGTATCTTGGTTATATCTTCCAAAGTAATGGTGGATGGAATTCTCATATTAAAGAAGTGTTAAAAAGGGAAAAGCTGCAACATTTTCACTTTTCAGGAATAAAATTAGTGGAATAAAGAATTTGTCTATGCATAAGAGGTTTTTTTTTTATCTAAGATTATGCCGATTCTCTATTACGGGGCAGAAATCTGGGGACTACGGGTTGCATAGAATGACCCATACCCAGTTTCTTAAAGGAGACCAGACCTTGGACTGTGGTCTCTTAAAAGTTATAGGACTGTCCAAATGATAAAATTTTGGCTAAGGCTTGTACAGTTACCCAGTGATAGGTTACTGAAGGCTGCATATGATGAGATACTTCAGCTACATAGGATTTGATCTTGGCCTTTTAAAGTTAAAGAGGTACTGGATATGACAGGTTTTTCTTTCTCATGGAATGATGGCCTTGGACCAACTAGTCAACAATTACAGTTGGACAAGGAAATCAAGCGGGTACTGGAGGACCAGACGATACAGAAATGGGGTGAGGAGATTAAGAATTTGGAAACTTTATGGTATTATAAAGAGGTTAAGATAAGTTATGGTCAGGAATTTTACTTTAAGTTAAATTTACCGTTTAGATACCTTACATATTGGATGCAGCTACGATCTAATTGCCTTCCAATTCGTTCGAGATTGAAAGTTTTTGAGAGGAGGAAAAGTGTCCCGGACGGCAGGTTTGCTTGCTCTCTTTGCCAAGAAGAGGAGAGGAATTTGGAGCATTGTCTGAGTCGTTGTCGAGGTCTTTTGGGGGCAAGGGAAAATTTATTTGGGAATGATGGAGTGCTGCTTCCTGATGCCTTGAAAAGTACGTCTTCACAATTTATGTCTAGTGGGAAGATATCTTGATGAGTATTTTGCAGAAAGAAGAGAGTAGTTTTATTTTATTTTCTTTATTTTTGTGGCGAGTGCTGTAATTTGTTAATCTTGTATGTTATTTGTGTACATGGCCACATTTTGGCTTGAAATACACGTTATTTTATCTTATCTTACGTTATCTATCTAATTTGCACTTTTGCAAAAAAAAATCAATACCTCGAAGATAGCACAAAAATACCTCATTAAAAACACATGTCACAATAGCCTCAAAGTTAAAATCATGTCACGTAAAAATCATGCAACGTGGAAAAAAGGCTATAGTATTGAGTAAACAATTATTATAGATTAGGAAAAATGTTCGATGAAAATAATCACACGTTACAATTATTATTATAAATAATTCCTTTCCCAGTTTCATGCCGTCACCGACAGAAGACATTCGGGTAAGAAAAATTCATCGTAAGGACCATGACAAATTTTCTATCCTACCGTTGTAATCTGTCGAGGAATTGTTTCAACCGCCCATTGTGAATGGATACTAACCAGATGACGAACGAATTTCCCCTGATCCCAAAGCAAGAGCTATGCCAAAGAGATGATCTCTATGCCAAGAGCAAGCTCTTCCTGAACAACTGATGCCTCTAGTATGGCATACTTCTTCATATTCCACATGGGCTGCGTAGCATTTTGTAGCTCCAAATCCGATTCCATTACTAGACATTGTAATTCTCACCACTTGATTTTGTTGACTTATAATGATAATTTATGATTGATTTTTGGCTTGACACGCTCTATTCATACAGCTTTAACTTTAGGGTTGCTAGATTGAAACTACACGATGAATTAACCTAAAAATCCCATTGGCGATTAGGAAAAAATTTGGCGTCAGAACTAATGTATTTTGAGCTGAGAAACACAAGAAATAAAGCGCTCAGGAGATTATTTTCAAGATTTTAGAATTTCAAGATTATTTGATAAAGAGGCAAATAGAGGGCTCAGATAGATAAGTACTTCCATTTTGCTCTTTTTGGAAGCTTTTCCCATCTCTGAGGAAATTATGTCGCTATATATTTTCAAAAGTATTCTTTAAATAGTGACGAAGGCCACGCTGCCTTTCCATTATCAAACAGTTCGTGGTAACGAACTGTAAGTAAGGAGCGACCCAGCTAAATAGTAACCGAAACTCTAAAAACCGGAATTTTGATATCCATAGATACATCAATAGAATTAGATTTTTATGCTAATTTCAAATATATAAGTTTCATTAAGTTTAGTTTTACCCATCAAAAGTTACGCGCCTGAAAAAATTTGCCTTATATTCAAAAAAAGGGGGAAACACCCCCAAAAAGTCATAGAACTTTAATGAAAATCACACCATCGGATTCAGCGTATCAGAAAACCCAATTGCGAAAGTTTCAAGCTCCTATCTGCAAAAATGTGGAATTTTGTATTTTTTGTCATAAGAAAGATCACCACGGATGCGTTTTTTTTTTTTTTTTTTTTTTCCAGGTGAGATCGTATCTATCCAGTGGTCCTAGAATACCGTAATAGGGATCATTTGAACGGAAATTAAAAGTGCTACTGCCCTTTTTAAGTGACCAAAAAATTGGAGGGCAACTTGGCCCCCTACCCACACTCATTTTTTTCCCAAAGTCACCCAATCAAAATTTTGAGATAGCCATTTTGTTCAGCATAGTCAAAAATCTAATAAATATGTCTTTGAGGATGACTTAATCCCCCAGAGTTCACGGGGGAAGGGCTGCAAGTTATGAACTTTGCCCATTGTTTACATGTAGTATTGGATAATGGGAAGTATAAAGACGTTTCAGCAGGAATTTCTTTCTGATTGGGAGGAGGGTGTTGGAGGAGTGGGTTACGGGGGAGGATCCTTCCATGGGGGAAGGAACATTTCTATGAAGTGGGCGCCGGATTTCCCAGTATTATTTAAAAAACGATCAGAAATTAAATAAAAAAACTAGTTTTTTCAACTGAAAGTAAGGAGCAACGTTACAACTTTAAAAAAAACAGAAATTATTACGTATATGACGGGGGTTGCCCCCTAGTCAATACCTCACCCTTTTCGCTAAAGTTTTTTTTTAGTACTTTCAAAAGAGCTATCTATTCTAATTAACCGGCCTTTGGGATTCAGGGTTTTTTGATTCGAACAAAATTCGAACTTTCGCGTAAAACGCAAGGTATCGACTAGGGGGCAAACTCCCTAATATACGTAATAAAACATACGAATATAGAAGTTCGTTACGTAAGTTAGTTCGAAAGTTACGTCAGAACAAAATTTCGAGAAAGCCATTTAGCCAAAAAAGTAAAATTAATATGCAAATTTCGTTTTAATTATTCATGTACGGTGAGCCAAAATCAAAGCTGCATTAATTCAAAAACTTTCAGAAATTAAATAAAAAAACTAGTTTTTTAACTGAAAGTAAGGAGCGACATTAAAACTTAAAACGAACAGAAATTATTCTGTATATGAGAGAGGCTGTCCCTTTCTCAATACCTCGCTCTTTACGCTACAGTTTGAATCTGTCACACAACTTTATTTTTTAAAACAGTAAAAAACTTTAGCGTGAAGAGCGAGGCGTTGAGGAGGGGACAGCCCCTTTCATATACGGAATAATTTCTGTTCGTTTTAAGTTTGAATGTCGCTGCTTACTTTCAGTTAAAACAACTTGTTTTTTTTTATGTAATACAAGCAATAAGGAGGATAATGCAACGGGGAAATTTTTAAAGGCAGTAAATTGTAGAAGAAAAGGCTAAAGCAACAAAACGAGTAGAATAAAAAAAAATTTAACTTTCGACAAAACTGAAACTAAAACCAACAATAAAGCAGTAACTTTAAGCATTTATGACTTTAAGCATGTTCATCTAGGATTGACAAACAAGGTAATTCGACTAGACAAAATCATACTAAGAGCAAGTTTGTATAGCGGGTCTTCCTTTTTTGGTAGATGGCCTTGTGGGTCTTCTAGATGCAGGTTGATTGTAATTGGTTATTGGTTTTGATATATAATATGTCCAATTGTTTTTAGTTAGCCTAAATTTGCGCATGACATATTAAGCGTGTATTCTACTAAGTCTCTATTTAAAGTGCTTTTACAAGTAATTTAAAAGTTATGAATTTCCTTGGCTCTGGTAAAGATGAGACCCCAGTTACTCCTCAAGGGGTATATTAAATATCATGTGACTGCGGCAATTATTATGTCGGCAGCACATACCGAAATTTGGAAAAACATACAACAACATAAGGACAGCATAACAAAGGCACCAAGTTCTACTAATATTTTTATTGTTTCCGATTCAGCACTGACCAATTGTATTTTCGAAAACCCTAGTCAATCTATACTTTTTTAAGACACCACTCTCATTAGCAGTGATCAAGGTATTCAACAAATTGTTCGAGAGACAATTGGAATTCAACTGTAGTTAAAAACAATAATACTTTTTAAATAGAGACTTAGGAGAATACACGCCTAGTACATTACACAAAGATTTCACTAAAACGATCGGTCATTAAATAACAAACACAATGGGCCTGTATCTAAAAGACCTACAAAGTTAGCTGCTAAAAAAAAAGCAAGACACTCCGAAAAAATTTGTTCTTGGTGTAATTTTTTATGTTTGAATTACCTTGTTTGTCAGTCCTAGCTGAACATGCTTTAGTTAATGATTGTAGGACGGTTTTTTTGTTTTATTTTCAGTTTTCTCGTTCTTATCGTGCGTTGGACTTTATTTGTATTCTACTCGTTTGTATTGCCAAAGACTGCTATTAGATTTATATTCAAAATATTCAATTAATATTTTCTACAACTCGTTGTCTTTAAAAGTTTCTTATCATATTATCCTCTTTAATATTTCCATAAAATATTCTGTTCATGCTTTGATAAATAACATCAGTCTAAAGAGGTCAAAAGAGATAGAATTCATTCCACAAGAGCAAGTTACACAGCAAATTATCTAATTTCATAAAACGAGAAAAGACATACAATATATCATTTTTTTCTGAGAAATTTTCATTTTTTTCAGGCAATAAACTAAAAATCTGGACGTTTACAATATTCTGACACATTAAGTGTAAGAAATGTTATCACAAGAGTCTGGAGCTTTGGGCAGTGAGAACTTAGTTTGAAGTATCTACTGTCACTACTTAGGATATTTTAAGTATTATCTTGTATGTGTAACTTTGTATTATTTCTTGACGAGATAATCTATGGCTTTCAAATAAGTGAAAAGGGTTGATTAGATATTCAACAACTTTACAAGCTGTCGGGTAATACTTCGACAACATACATTGGGACTCATTTCTTATATTTGGGGGTGACATGACTAAACAGACACAGCTCGTTTTTAGCGCTTTAAGCACTCGCGTAAACAAACCAAAGACTACTTGTACTTGCAAGAGTGGAAAACTACGTCAGATAAAAGTCACAAACTTCATCTAGCGAATTTTGGTTAGGCTGTATTGCTGTCATTGTTTTCATTCTACTTTTGTTCAAACTTTAACTGTTTTTTCTTTTAATAATGACGGAACATTTCTGACTATTTAAGAAAATGTTTCGGCACCTTTATACTGCTTCCGACACTCTCTGGCACTATAGAACTCTTTACGGATTAAATAGTTTTATTTCCCGCAAGAGTCACATCATAATACCAAGAATAAAATTCTCTTCAGTTTTCTGCGTTTTCTAGAGCAAAAAAAAACTGATAATACTGACAAGTCTTTCGATTTTTGTAATTGCTTTAAATCTGAACTAAACATGGAAACTTTAAAAGTAGACCCAGTAAATGAAACTTCGATTCGACACTGTGTGTGCCACTCAGTAATTCCGGAGAATCTTTATCCTTATTCTAAAACGCGTGTTCGTTTTTGATGCCTTGCTATATCCCCAAGCTCGAGATGCTCTATCAAACAATATCAAAAACATAATCTTACTTTAGACATTTCATACACAAGAAAAAGCCTACCGGTTTTTTTTTCTCAGCAAAAACCTAGTAAGGAACGAACCCCGTCGTTAAGTTTCTCTGCTCCCAACAAATATAATTTTTGTCAAAAATTGTTTCTTTTCTTAGTACCATTACTTTTTTTAGGTTTAATACTAAAACCGCTTATACCACTAAAATGCAAGAGGTCCTTTAATGTAATATTTTTAATATTATGTTTTACTACTTACAAAAAAAATGTAGATGCAGCCTTCAAATGAGCCTTTGAATGCCTCTTTGATGATTCAGCTTCTCCCTAGCGGCGACTGGAAAAGAAATACAGGACAAGCAGGAAAAAAAACTAAATTTCAAGAAAAGATGGCTCATTCATTGAGAATGCAGATGCTCCTGAATCATGGAGTAAAGTGAAAGAGATTCCTGTATCATCTTGTAACAAGCATACAACAAGTATATGGATGAAAAATCTGAACCAGAGCAAATCTGTAGGGCCTGACGGAATACACCCTCGGACACTAAAGGAAGTTCATGCAGAATTAGCCTTGCCTCTCGCAGAGCTTTTCAAGAAATCCCTGGGTACAAAGACAGTGCCTCAGGACTGGCGGAATGCTAATATCGCCCCTACTTATAAAGGTGGCAGCCGATTAGGCCCATCAAATAACCGTTCTATTAGCATTACATCCATTGTTGAGAAAATTCTGGAAGGAATAGTAAATACTGCCACTGTCAGCCACCTCACCTCCAGCAATCTTATTACGCAGTCAGCACGGATTTAGATCAGGACGATCCATTAATACAAATCTGATAGACGCATACAATTTTGTCATAGAGCTCCTAGACAAAGGGAACCCAGTAGACCCCATTCTCCTAGATTTTGTCAAAGCATTTGACAAAGTATATCGTCATCGACTACAGGAAAAATTAATTGCAATCGGTGTAAGCCAGGAGGTTGTTGAGTTGGTGATCGCATTCCTGAAAGATAGAAGATACAGCGTAAAGGTGCATGGAGAAAACGGTCAGGTATTTTCGTCAGATAGTACTGAAGTGGAAAGTGGAGTCACAGGGAACGCACAAGAAACGATCCTTGGCCCAATATTTTTCGACATCTGTATCAACAATGCCCCACAATCTGTCACAAATAAAATGAACCTGTATGCTGATGATTCGAAAACCATCAGCCCTGCAAAAACAACCGAAGAGCGAGCCTTATTACAAGCTGACCAAAAGAAACTCACTGATTGAGCAAAACTCTGGAGGTAAGAATTCAACATCAAGAAATGCAGGACAATTCATTTTGGCAGAAAGAATGTGAGGGGTCAGTATCACATGCGCGGAATAGATGGTGTTGGGCAAATGATTGGTTCCTCCCCCGCCAAAAAAAAACCTGGCTATACTTGTGGATGATGAATTGAAGCTTGACCAACATGCTCAGCCAGTTGCCTCCAAAGTGCTCCAGACCCTGGGAATTGTAAAAAGAACGTCTTCGGCTATGGACCGTTTTAATTTTGATGACATCATTTTTGTGGGACTTTTGGCCTATTTTTTTTGAAAATCCCATAGATTTGTTTTTGCAACACTCTTTTACCATTAAGACTAATCCAAATCAAGGTTATCATTCATAGATCAATTTCAAACGGCGATTCTTCTCACTTGACAGGTTATTTTTCAAAACATTTTCTCAAATTTTCAGTTGCTATGGCTAGGGTTCGAACCGAAGAAACCTAGGATTCCAGCGAGAAGAGAAACGGCATACTAGATTACAATTCATATGATAGTTTTGATAATTCTTTTTGAAGAGAATAAGGTTCAGCTCGTAGTTTGATTTTTACTAAAATGCGTGAAAATTGGGGGGAGGGTGCCCTCATTTGGCAGCACTTGGACAAACTTGCAACATAATATGGGTTCCATGCATTATTTCTTTTTTCTGGACACTTCCTATAGAAGGGAGAGGGGTGGGGGCTAATTCAATTGGAAACTAACAGTTCAAGAGCTCTTTCTAAACGTCAAAAGTGACTGAATTAAAGTAAGATGCAATTAAAAACAATGCATATGTTTTTCGGCAGCAGAACCATTATTCATAATGACACAGAAAAAAAAAATTAAAGAAGAGCAAGTTTCAAAAATGTGGTTCGCTCTTTACTAGCTAACAAAAAGCCGAAGACTTTTTCCTATATATGATATATTACTGAGAAATGAAATCAAAAATTTTGATTGGCTTTTAGCTATAATATATGAAACATTTATGCAATCTGATAGCAGAAGGCCCCCGCTTCGCTCAAAATGCTGCGACTATCCTATTCCCTCACGAGAATACATGAAATAGCCCAAACTCATGGAAATATTAATACAACTGCCTTTTTTCGAAAATGGTTTGAATCAAGCCTATTACCTCCGACTCGTTACATATTCATGGCTGCAAAATATTATGCTACCATGGAGAGGGAGCCTATAATAGACAAAATATCCAGGAAGAAGTTACTCAGCCTAGAAAAACCCACAAAAACATAAAAAAAACAGAAGAATTATCCATTAATCAAAATCAGGTGCAATACTGTGTCGTTTACTAGGTTATAATTTCCTCGAGGGGCACAATCCCGGACATCACCTTGCCGCGGTCTCTGCAGCCACGATTCTGGTTAGGTAGACTCTTGAAAAGTCCACTCTGACCATAGCCGTTGCCATAACCGTTCGTTATCTTTTAATTTAATTGTAAAAACGAGTCATAACTATTTTAACCGTTTTAACTATTTTTAAGATAAATATACGTTTATGCGAAATAGGAACGCAAAATTCTATCTTTTACGCAAGTTCAGTTTAAAAATGTGGTTACTGTTATACAAGCAATAATTGGTTTAAAAAGAGGTAAAGATAGAGCCACAAGTAAAGAACCGGACAAATCCGTAGATTGTTAAATACTCGTCGTTTTTTCCTCAATGGAAGACAAAAATTACAAGACGATTGCCATGGAAATAATACTAAAAATTATAATGGTGCGACGAGTGAATCTTCTGCATTAGAATTTGCTGACTGAGATTAACCTAAAAAATGTACGTTCGATTTTGTCTGTGATAATATTTCAGCTCACAACACAAAGTCACCAGTAAGATTGGGTAGAGCATTTACCTATAGTAAATAAAGGAGGTTATGTCTGCTGGAGGAGAAACGCCGGATGACGAAGAACAAACTTTTTTGATCCAAGAAGACAGGAAAATCGAGAATATTACTTAGCCGACAATCCCCATTGACAGAGGAATAAAGAAAACAAGCCAAGGCATTCAATTTGACCAAAAGAGGAATACAGTCAAATCAGATGCTTCAAAGGGAAGTGCTGAGATGATGATTGAGCAACAACAAAAAATACCCAGAAGAGCTTCCTTTAGATCTTGATTTGAGGTCCTCTTAGCTCAATATCTTGTTTACATGCGAGATTTTTGAAGCCATAAAAATTGAAAGGAATCATAGGCTTTGTTTCTTTGTTTAGACCAGGGCACTTCGTACCGAAGGAGTTGTAGTAGAAACTTCAAAAAGGGCTCATTCGATTGCAAATTGGCAGGGCTTGTGTCCCTTTTGATAGCCGAGAGTGATAGGAAGGCAACTAACACCCCTACCACGCCCACCATTTCCCCAAACACATCCAATAAAAATTTTGAGATAGCCATTTTATTCAACATAGTTGAAAGATCTGGAAAATATGTCTTTGAGGATGACACCCCCCACAGCCTTCAGGGCAAGGGCTGCAAGTTATGCCCTGGGGGCATATAAGGTTTTTAAATATAGCATTGTCGTAGAAACTTCAAAAATAGCTCATTTGATTCGAAATTCAAAGGGTTAGTGCCCTTTTTAATAGTCGAAAGTGATTGGAGGGCAACTAACCCCCTCTCACGCCCACTATTTCCTCGAACACATCCAATCAAAATTATGAGATAGCTATTTTGTTCAACATAGTAAAAAATTCTGGAACTCAGATCTTTGAGGATGACAACCCCCCCCCCCCATAGCCCTCAGGGAAAGGGCTGTAAGTTATGCCCCGGGGGCGTATAAGGTTTTTATAGAAAGCATTGTCGTATAAACTTCAAAAAAGGCTCATTCGATTGGAGATTCAAGGGACTAGTGTCTTTTTAACAGTCGAAAGTGATTGGACGACAACTAACCCCTCTCTCACGCCCACCATTTCCCCAAACAAATCCAATCAAAATTTTGAGACAGCCATTTAGTTCAACGTAGAAGTTCTGGAAATTCGGTCTTTGAGGATGACAACACCCCCACAGCCCTCAGGGCAAGTGTTGTAAGTTATGCCCTGGGAGCATATTAGGTTCTTTACAGAAAAGCGTTGTCGTAGAAACTTCAAAAATGCTCATTTGATTGGAAATTGAGAGGGCTATTGTCCTTTTTATTAGTCAACAGTAATCAGAGGGAGAATCACCCCCCCCCCCACGCTCATCATTTCCCCAAACATTTCCGATCAACATTTTGATGTGGCTATTTTATTCAACGTAGTTGAAAGGTCCGAAAATTCTGTCTTTGAGGATAACAACCCTCCCCCCCATAGCCTTCAGGGTAAGGGTTGTAAGTTCTGCCCTTGAGGCATATCAATCAATCAATTTATTTACTGCGCCGTAATATTATAAAAATAGCAGTGACATATAAGGTTCTTATAGAAAGTTTTGTCGTAGAAGCTTCAAAAGGGGCTCATTCGATTGGAAATTGAGAGGACTAGTGCTAAAATGAAACCCAAAACAAACAGAAATTAAAATGAATAACAGAGTCTAACTCAAAACGAGCAGAAATTAACATGAGTAGGGTTCTAAAAGCCAGAATATTTGCTTTCTAAAAGCCAGAATATAATTTGCACTCTACTGAAAAAATTTCTTTTAAATGTTTTATTTTTATAACGTTAACAAATAAAAAACTAAGGAATAAATATCAACATATGTATATTAAACTGACAATGCACATTTTTTTCAGTCAATTCATTTGATTTTTTTTCGATAAAATACAAGTTATATTCCGGCTTTTAGAAAGCATAGGGGTTTAGAATCCATCTCATATTAATTTCTGCTCGTTTTGAGTTTGACTCTGTTATTTAATTTAATTTCTGTTTGTTTTGGGTTTAATTTATTTATTGATACTGATTTATGGGTAGTTGTATGCTTTGTAGATTATTTGATTCTATTTTTTTTCATTTTTGGTTTAATGGAGTTCTTTACTTTTTTTGAAAAACTTATTTTGTGGAAAAAGTTTTTTTTAATTAATTTATGTTCGTTATATATTGATATAGCCTTTTTCAGGGAAAAAGACTGAGCCTCTTCTAAAGTTAAAGTTAAAGTTTTTAAATTAATTATCTCCAAAGATTCTTAGAAAGGAAGAAACAGGCTCAGCAAACCACTCATACTAGTTCTCTAGGTTATCGTGGACTGTCAGTGCCAACAAACAGAAGACGGTCAGTCAATGTCAACAAAATATTAAATTGCCTGAAACAACAAAGTTGGAAGTAATATACGAATTAGAATAGACAATAGTTTGATTAGGCCAAATTGTAACCCCTTTTTTCCGTAAAATATGAAGGGAACCTCCAAGACGAAAGCACATACCAAGAGGGGGCCCTGTCCCTGGGACCCTAAAGAAAGCTGGGCCACCCACACCTAGGGAGGGAAAGGGGTGCATAAATGCCAGCAGAGGAGAAAGGAGGTCCATTTGATTTACACAGTGTAGGTTCCACTGACCTGTGAGCACGTCCCAGCGGCGGTAGCGCTTCCCTCAGCAACGGGAAAAATTACTGAAATTCGCAGAACCCGGAATGGGAGTATCCGTTCTTAGAGGGAAAAATGTTAACGGCAGAAATCTCTCCATTAAGGTTTCATTTATATTAGCCTCTAAGACAACACTCTTACTTGGAACATTAAATATACGCAAGCTAGCTAAACTCGTAAAAGCACGATTGGTCCTAAATGAGCTCAACCATTAACGGTCAACGTCGTTGAACTATCAAAAGACTTATCAAAACAATAAACGAAGTAATCCTCATTAGATATGGGGGAAATGACAGAATTCATCGCTGAGGTGCCATTTTCCTACTTTCTAAGCAAGCCAAAAGGTAAAATTCTTGCCATTCAACCAGTCTCCGGGCACGGCACCCCCGTCTGTCTCAAGAGATTCATTGTCAACATGACTGTTATTCCAGTTTGCCCTAAACTTTTCCTAGGGGGACCAAGAAGCCAAAGAATTGTACGCTCATCTCCGGCACAAGACAGATAATATTCCCAAGAAAGACGTCAAGTTCATGATTTGGGACTATTGTATGTAACACTATTGTAAGTCCCTCAAATAAAGGACTTGAAGACACCATGGGCAATTCTGGACAACGGGGGGGGGGTCAACCACCAAGGGTGAAATACTTCTCAGATTTTGTCATGATATTGAACTCTGTATTATAAGCAGTATGTTTTGTCATAAAGAACAGAGAAAAGTCACATAAAAATCCACATGAAAAGTTTTTTTTACAAAATGCATCAAAAATTTCTTTAACTGCATTTTTTTTTTACTTTTTTATGAGTTAGGCAAAAATTTCTATGGGAGGGAGGCTCGAACCGGGTACCTCCTCCTCCCCCCCTCCTTAGATACGTTCTTCCTCTACCCATAGAGAAGTAACACCTAAACTGGTCGACCAAAATTCATCCGTTATCGTAGTAACTAGGCTAATAAGACAAAATGGAAATATGGAAAAACGGGTAAAACATTTCAGATAAGACAGTGGAAAATAATAGACTAAAGACTCTTTTCTCACTAATAATGATAAAATCCTTGGAATTCAAATTCACTTAGATAAACCATTGATAAGCTGTGTTTTGTTCTAACAATTAGTGTCCATCAAACAAATGCATGTCTAGGTCTATAGAACTATAGAAAATGGGCACTATTCGCTTCTTCCTTATTTTATAACGCATTGAAAGATTGAGCCGTCTTTCTTTTTCCCTATCATATTTATCTTGCGTATTTACTTTAGATATTTATTGTTTGATGAGTAAAAGTATTATATTGATGGAAAGTGTCATGTGCCCACCACATGACAAATATAAGGTAGTGATCGTGACAAAGGCACACGACAAATATAAGGTAGTGACCGCGACAAAGGGGCTACCTATCACTTGGGGGAGGGGGCATGAATTAGAATTTGAGAAAGACTCCACGAGAAGGACTTTATCAATGGGCTATATTTGCGGGAAAACATTTACTTCATGCACGGGAGAGGGGGGGGGGCTATTATTTCGACAAAAGATGGTCCCATGCCTCTAGCCCAAAGACTACCAAAACTAACTTTATGACCAAAGAGCAAGATACCGAATGATTTAGCTTCACACGGTAGTTTTTGAAGGCTTTTCCACCCAAAACCTGAAGCATCCGTGTTCTGGCGAAAGCCTTTAAATCCTTCTTTCCACTTTCTTGTAAAACTATGAAACGTAAGATACATCCTTTTGCTTTCAGCCAACAACATCAATTTGAACATTTATACTAGGATTATGAAAAAGGCCAGCTGCTAGTGACAAGCGTTTTTTAAAGCGCGTTTTCTAAAAAGAAAATTCGTAGAAGATTCTCTCAGTTATTTTCTCCCTTTTATCAACTCAGTTTAATCTGTTTTACTTATTCAGGTTTATCTATAATTAACTAGTGTTATGCTTACTGTATCAATCATTTTGGGTTAGCTTTACTAGAGTAAAAGGTGCCAAACAAATATAAAATTTGATCTCGGTCATGAAAAAAAATCATTTGGTATAAGACACAGTTTCTAAGCAAACTTTCCAAAGTGAGGCTGTGTATAGAGTTGGCAGAAATAAGGCTTTACTGAAATGTAAACAAGTTTGTCATTCCAAGGAAAGAAAAACAATTTACGAATTATTAAGCTTGAAGAAAGTGAATTTTCAGCTTTTAAAATAATGTAACGATTTCTAACCTTTTGAACAATAGCATCCATTGTCCAGCCATACAAATCTTCATATGATAAGATCTTCGAGGGTAAGTCATATTGAATTTGATTTCTCTTAACGGTTTCTAAACTGTCATCTCTATAACCTTGAAAACGTTGAAAATTATTAATGGAATGGAATGAAAGAAGAAACATATATCAATAAAACATTAGACATATTTCTCCATTAAAGTAAAAATGTGTATTCCTCACAAGCTGTGTGAGTAGCAGCATGAGACATTAGGTTTTCAAGTAATCTTTTACAAGCAATGAATAGAAACAAATTACTAATAAAAACCTCTAGTTCCAATACGCAAAATTAATGAACGCACTAAAAGACAGTACTTAAGCACTCATTGCTCTGGCACTGCAAACAGGACTAGATATATACAAACAAGTAGACATAAATAGTTTCATGTATATAATTTTGTAATATTTATTACCACCAAATGCTAAAAAATAGTAATATTTTTAATCGGAATGAAGCGTTGCCCGAGACTCAGTGTAACCTTACGCCAAAATGTCTAGTTTTCGCAAATCCAGCCAATCTAACCCTATTAATTTCCAGTCAATCTAATTTAGTACAATTTTCGAGTAGCTTTATTGTGAATGAGTCCAAGATGAAGAACTAGATACCAAACAGAAGTGAAGACATGGTAGACAGGGAAGGAAAAAAAAACTTCGAAAAAAAAAAGGCTGAACCGCCAAATGCATAAACAATGGAGTCATGGTTTTAAATGTACACATAAATACAAGAAGACAGTGTAGATATAAAATTTGTTCTCAATATTTTTTTCCTTTGGATTGCCAAAAAAAAGATAGAAATAATTCAAGGAGGAGGATATGAGGGAAATTCGTGTGTAGCACAGGTTACGGGGCACGAGTTGTTTTTCCTTACCATTAAAATGAAGACCTTTTGAATTTCTGCAATACAGCTTATCTATTTAGGTTAAATTCCTTTTAATCTAAGGAAGAATATTCAAATTTAGGCCCAAATAAATGACATTTTATTTCCTGTACTTAAGGACAGTGCTAGCATTTTTAGCTTTATCATTTCAAAACAGAAACCACAGTCACATAGATATAAACGTAAAGGCTGAAATTTAAGGAAGTAAAGCATTACTTGAAATTACTATAAAAAAAAATAAAAAAAAGCTTTACTTGGTAGTGATGACATACCGCCCTAGATGACTACTTGGACACTCAGAAGATGTCTCTTAATTACATAATAACTTTCTATAATGCATCCTCATGCGGCTCCAAAGATTGAGTAATAATAATGATAAAAATTAACCTAGACAAATGTCCAAGTGTACAATTCACATGTCTGCACTGCACACAACAGGAAAATTCTGATCTCAGGCTAGCCCAGACTAACTCTACATACAACACCCTGCCCATGGAAAACGTTCTCGCACACTCCCTAGAGCAGTGACGTGCGGGTAAGCATGGGACTTCTTGCTGTCCGGTTCTAAGCCGGCTTAAGCACTTCGGTGTAGACTTGAAAAGATATGTGATCCCCGTCCTGCACTGGTATCCGGGATCATTGCTTTTCCTGAGGCGAAAAAAATTTCAATGATTTAAAGAATATGAAAATTTGAACTTGGAATGTTACGACATTACAAAATCACTATCCTATCGACATTTTGACTGACAAATTCAGACGATTCGAACTGGATTTATTAGGAGTTTCAGAAACTCATATCCCAAGGGTAGGAAGCATAAAATTAGGTAATAATGAATTTATTTATCAGGTAGGAAGGATGGGATGCTTAGGAAGGGAGTTGGACTCATAATGAATAAGGGAGATGCCAATTCTGGTATAGTTGGGAATGTATTAATAGTAAAATGATAGTCGCTCATTTTATGACTAGAAAGTTCAGGGTATCAGTTATAGTAGTATACGCCCCTGTAGAACCGACGGATGGAGATACTAGTGACTCGGATGAATTTTACTTACAGTTACAGGAGCAAATAGACAAGGTCCCAGGTAGAAATATGTTATTACTGGGAGATTTTAACGCCCAGGTTGGTAGAAATAAGGATAGATGGTATCCTAGCTTAGGTAAATTTGGTGTAGGAAAAGAAAACAGTAATGGATACAGACTTTTGCAATTTTGTAGATATAACAATCTAGTTATAACCAATACGGGGTTTGGTCATAAAATGGCTCATAAGCTAACATGGTATTCACGTGATGGTAAGACAGCTAACCTTATTGATTATGTTATTGTAAACCGAAGACTGGCAGGATCAATACAAGATACTAGGGTATGTAGGAGTGCTGTTCTTGATGTTAAAAGTAAAGATTACCATCTAGTAGTGTCAAGGGTTAATTTAAAGCTGAAATATCGGAAGGGTAATTACCTCCCGGGAAGTTATGATGTTAGTAGACTCCAGGATGAGAATTTGAGAGAAACTTTCCAGGAACAGTTGAATACTAAACTTGAGAGTTTAAAATTTGATAATGTGGAAGATGGTTGGAATAATTTTAGAAAAATAATTTGTGAAGTTGCTGAAGGTCAATTTTTGTAAGATGTTTTGTCAAGAGAAAGCTATGTCTCTCCCTTACTGTTGTTAATCCACTCTCCCTAAGCAAAAACTTGGTGCTTGTGGGTTTCCAGAGAACAGATATCACACGTATTATGTCATTTTATATTGCTTCAATTTTTTGAATCTTGGTCTTTGCACATTCACCATATATGGTGAGCCCTTAGTCAATATGAGGTCTTATATGTGATTTATAGAACTGGAGTAAGGTTTTCTCCTTACAACCCCAGGGTGTGGAAAGAAGTCTTTTTAGTATATTTGCTTTTCTATAGCATTTTTTATAGTGTTTGAAATGTGGAGGTAGAAAATAAGTTTTTGGTCAAGCATGAGGCCTAGGTAATTAATATGATTATCTTCTGGAATAATTGTTTTATTTAGAGGTAGTTTTGCATTAATATGGTTTCGCTTCCGGTGAAATTGGATTATTTTTGACTTGGTGGGTGCAATGGGTAAATCTGAATGTTGAGAGAATTTTTCAAACTGGAAAATTTACTTTTCCTTATCACTTATCGAAATCGTCTCCTTCTTCTGGCAATTTTTCCAGAAAAGAAGTCCGTATTACCGTTTTACGTTTCATTTTTCCATTTTTAGACCCACTGATAATCCGGCCCCGGAAACAAAAAATGGCACGAAAGTAGTAGTCTCAGCTCCCCGTTTTCCGTCCAATTTTCTTCCAGAAAGCGGATAGTCTGGACACGCTATTATAAGGAATTCTGTTTTATAGTTTCTGGAGGAAGATCCAAAAGCGATAGCAAAAATTAGCGGTGGTTTTGTTTGCTTCTCGTTTCTCACCTTCTTTTTTGCTCATTTGAGAAGTTCGCAATTACCAAAAGCTTAGTTTTCATGATGCTTGAAAACCAAGCTTTTGAATGCGTGACTTCTTCTTTTCATACAGCTACATGCAAAGCCTGAAATAAAAACTTGGATTTATCTTCAGTTTTTTCGCTCTTTACTTAGGCAGCGCTAAGGCACTGCCTATGATTAATTGTCGAATAATTCGTAGCCCTCACTTGTCATCTTCAAATTGTGAGCATGATAGTGACTGACTCTTCTTCTGGGTTAAAAGTCAGTCAAAGACTCTTCAGTGACTGACTGTTTTTCTCCTGCTACTTCTTGTTCAATTTCTGCATGATTCCTACTATTCCTTCCTAACTCCCTGAGATCAAAGTAGCTTCCTAGCAGCACTGTCTTCATTTCTTTTATTATCCAAAGATTTGGAGTAAAAAACTAGGCCTAGACATATAGGTGCGTACCAGTGTACAAACCTGTGTAGTTCTGCTTAGATCTCCTAAAATTCAGAGGAGAAAAAAAAAATTCTATTGAAACTCATAGATGTACTTGCTTGCAGTACATCTTGCTGATGTCATCTTGCTAGCAGATGGCTTGCAGTACTGACCATTCTTTCCAGAGACGCTACTTTTAGCCAACGGCAACGACGATAGGACCCATGTCTTGTTATATGAAACTTCGCGCCAAACTTTCCGAATAACAAGGAAAAAAGGCGGTCCGCACTTTCTTTAATCCCTTTTTGCCTGCTTTCAAAATCCTCATTATTTCGTCCAAGACAAAAAAAAGAGGAAAATCGTAGCACAAAAGTGCTACATTTGGTCAAGTACAAGAAAAATGCTACAATCAATGTACAGTGTTACACATGATGAATTGGTGTTACATTTAACACTTTATTGCTAAAAGTGGCAACCTTGAGTCAAATATTTTTTTAGACCAGGTAATAATGCTACAAACCCACGGGCCAAATGATGCTGCTTTCTGAAACTGTTTAAGTGGAAAAATTACGTAAGCTGTTCTTAAAAGAGAATAAGAGAAGAGAAGGGCTAATCGAATGCCAATTTATCACTCAATTACAAAACACCTCACAACAAAATTAATCAGCACAATTAACAATTCTATCGCTTTCTTTTGTCATGCGTTGTATTCAGTAAAAATCATATTTCATATCCAAACCTGTTTCTCCCCGCTCTGGGTGGTTTTGCGTGGTGAAAACTTCAAGGCACCGTCAAATAACTCAGTAAAATATGTAAAATATCGGTATAATACTTAAGATACTTAAATAACATAAAATAACGGTACCGCAATGGTAACGGTCCGTATAATTAGGGTAAAATACGAAAGTTAAACCTAGAAAAGTGATCCATATAATTTCATAACCATAGACCATAAAACCGTTGTTAAACGGGAGTTTAACTGTTTTATCCTAAGAAATATTGACATTTCCTAAATGCTATTCACAGTCGATCTTTCCCTTTTCCCAGACAAATTATAATAGGTCTTTTACTTTAAAGAGCAGCTTGGGCACACGTGATGACAACGTCGTTTGTACTTAGCTCTTACTAAGAAAAAAATTGAAGGGTTTTTCCTGTGAGTGATATACGGGTTGAGTAAAGTAATGTATAAATAAGAGCAATCTAGTTCACCATGCTTTTGCTTTCTCGTGGTTGCAGTGAAAGCTACAGCCTAGTAAGCAATTAAGAAATGATGTTAGGTTTGGATAACAAAAAGGATTAGAAAATTATCGTATCTACGGCATTCACCGCAACTTAGTAAAGCACTTTCTCTAGTCCATAGTAAAAAAAAAATACCAAGTCAGTGAAAGTCGCAAATTAAGCTGATTCAGGAATAGTTTTTTTTAATCTTAAGTTTAAATGCCTTTTTACTATAAAATACAATAAAAAAAACCGCGTAATGGTAACTGGGATAATCTTAGTTATCCCATTAAGTGTTACTGGATATTGATCATTTAAACAATAAAAATCTACTTTAGGGAAATTTGGACCCCCATTAACTGCATAATTGTCCAACAGTGTCTTAGTAGCTTCTTCTTGCAGAGGCTCTTGAGCTGCCAAAAGAAATGCATATTTGAAGCATTGAAGCCCTGTATCGAAACAAAATCGTTGTACACCATTACACCCCTTTAAATCATCATTATATTTTGGTACCACCACCCCCTCCCACCTCCCCTTAAAATAAAATTCTATTAAAATTTACTCACATTAATATCCAAACTCCCAATAAATAAAGACACCGACCCACTACCCAACTCAGTATAATTTTCCAAGTTTGTTACTATATTGTCAACCCATTCCATAAAAACACACTCAAAATTATTCAGGTCCGGATGAAGTAGTAGCACTTCAGTACGTAAATAACGTTCATACACCTCATCCGCCTTTTCATTGACATAAATTATTTTTTGTGCGATGGCAGCCTTAATCCCATCCCTCCCACCACCCTCCCGAATCACTCTTTCAAGAAGGGCTCGAATCTTGCCCACATAGGAGTGTACTATGTCTACCGGATCCGTTATGATGCTACCTGATGTTAGTGAATTAAATGGATCCTCAAACTCTGCCCTATAAACAAATACATTGTGCAAGGCAGAACCAACTAAATTAAAATCGGGCATGACAGTTGGCGTTACGGGGATTTCATGTCCTCCACCAATTTGCTCAATGATTTGGATGTTACGTCGTGTCGAATCCCCCAACTCACTCAATAAACCCTCGAGTGTATCAGGACTGAGACGATCAGCCCATTCGAGGGTAGCTGGTTGAGTCATACTCCCTGTAGATGTACTTGGTACATTAATATACCTATCCCCCGTATTCGGAGGAATCATATTACAACTATCATGGAGAGAGGTCACTGGTTCCATGAGTACATCAGCTTCATGGAATTGGAGTATGGTTTGCATGTTGAGTTTGGTAGTTGACCAGTTGACAGTTGGTTGGTGTATGATGGGTCCGGGTAGTTGTGTTATCTTGTTGTGAGTGTTGGATGTAGGAATTGACCATTTGACAGTTGGTTGGTGTATGATGGGTCCGGATGGTTGTGTCATATTGCTTTTGATACTGGCTGTGATAGCTTGATAGTTGGCTAGTGAGCGGTTTACGGTTAATGTTGATTTTATTAGTGGATTCGATCTACGACCATGTTGTTTAACCGTCGGTCTGCTGACAAGTGGCGTCGCTTCACCCCTTCTTATATTCTTAATTGGTAGGGGGAGCTCTGGGAAATCCTAAAAAAAAGTTTGTTTTTCATGAAAAAAATCTTGAAAGAGAACCATCAGTCCTCATCAATAGTATGCACAAGAATAAGTTTTTAAAATTTAAATTAAAAGTGTCATTCTATTTTTATGATATGATTTAGATGTAAAAAAAAAGTTGAAAAAAACTGTCAGAAAAATACAAGTTAAAAAAAAACTGTCTGAAAAAAAAGTTAAAAAAAACTGTCAGAAAAAAAACAAAAAAAAGTTAAAAAAAAGTAAAAAAAAAAATTGGTCACTACAAACATTATGTTTCATGACATTCAAAAAGATGTAATAAAAAAGTTAAAGAAAAAAGTTAAAAAGAAGCTAAAAAAAAATTTAAAAAAAGTTTGAAAAAAAGTTAAAAAAAAGTTTAAAAAAATAAAAAAAAAGTTAAAAAAAATTAGAAAAAAGTTAAAAAAAAGTTAAAAAAAAAGTTGGGGGGGGGGGTAGAGGGAGGGGGTTGGAGGGAGGGGGGTGGAGGTAGGGGGTTGGAGGGAGGGGGTGGAGGGAGGGGGGTTGGATGGAGGGATGGGGTTGGAGGGAGGGGTTGGAGGGAGGGGGTTGGAGGGAGGGGGTTGGAGGGAGGGGGGTGGACGATTGTGGCACTTTGGGCCGGTGGGGAACGAATTTGGGGCCGGTGGGGAATGAATGTGGGGAACTTTGGTCCGGAATAAAAAATAGATATGATTTAACTCATGTGCTAAGCTCGCAAGCCATTTAAATACAGTGTTTACATACTTTTTTTCTTGTTTTGATATTGCTCTTTACCGACCTCTGGAGATCCAGGCTCAAATAAATATTTAACAATCTGTTAACTATAATAAGGTCTGTATAAATTTTAGTGGAATTAATTTCTTGACCCACTATGAATATAAAAGAATAACTTACTTCTTGCGTGTAGCTTTCGACAATATTCCTTTTTTTTGAATGCATCATTATATCTCGAATGCCAATTCTAAACTGAGAAGATAACAAATTGTCAGAGTTTTTATATCCGTATTCAAGGTCAAACATAAGTCAATCACACCTAACAATTAAAAGGTGGCAGACAGATAGGAAGTTACTTTAGTATAAAGGAATCATCACGCACTTTGAACACAGATCAACACGAATTTTCACGGTGGTTGAATTCCGGTCATTACACTGTCTGCTTGTATTGACAGGAGCACTGTCTGCTTGAAACTGTTATAGCTATATAGGGAGACACCCCGCTCTTAAGCATTATAGCTACATTGGCTACCTGCCCCGTTGGAGATATTGTATCAATACTACTTACCTGTTCCACTGCTACTACTAAGTCTACTATTAAGTCTACAGCTAATACTACTACTGGAGCTAAGACTATTATGGTGAAACTCTCAGCGAGTGTTGAGGAGGATGTTGAACTAAATCAAAACACACTATGTCAATGGAGGTTATTACACGGGCGTAAAATCTACATCCCAGGAACAGGTTAGAGTATTAAGTTAAAACTTTCCGTGCATGTTGAGGGGGATGTTAAACCAACCAAAAGCCATAGCCTTCTACCAACCTAAACTAACTTTCTACTGCTACTATTATGCTACTACCAAGGACAAGAATATTGAGGAGAAATTTTTAGGAAATGTTGAGGGGGATGTTGCATTTAATTGAAGCACGCTTTATGTCCACAAACTGCCAATAGGGCGTATCAGCAGCATCTCAAGAACAGGTCAGAGTATTAGGTTGAAACGTTCAGGACATGTTGGGGGGTATATTGAAGTAATAAAAAGACACGATTTGCAATCTACTACTACACGTAGTAGTACTACTACTGCTGCTGCTATTAGTACAACTATCACCAAAACTAAAAATATTAGTGTGAAACTTTCAGGGACTGCTGAGGAAGACGTTGGGTTTCATCAAAACGCACTATAAACATGGGGTTATCAAACATGGGGTAGATTTGCTAAGCGTATTATTTTAGATTTCAGGGAATCAGAAGGGGGATGTTGAACATCTACTTCCTATATATATGTGAGCTACCAAAGGGGTGTATTAGCAATATTACAGCAATGTTTTAGGTTAAAATAAATCAAAACATACTATATACACCCAAATTTTCAAAAGTGCGCATATTATTATAAATTGTTGAAACATTATTTCCAACACATTAATAGCGAGTCAAAATGTATATTCCTATTAAGAAAAGCCAAAAAGATTTAACATATTCTTTTCTTAACCTATCAAAAGGACTATACCAATTAAAACAAATAGGAATTAATTTAAAAGTTGTTTTCCATAAAAGAAGCTTTTCAAAGAAAAATAAAGAGCTACGTTAAACCGAAGATGAGTACCAATAAATTCAAATAATCTTTCAAGTGAAAAGCTGCCATAAATAGCCATCAATTAATAAATAAAACCCAAAAACAAACAGATGTTACAATAAATAGACGAGGTAAACTAAGAAAGAGAAGAATCAAAGAGGGGTAGGTCTGGCTCTCCCCGTTCCCTCTAAAGACCAGAACACATTTTGAACTTTACTAAAAACGAAATAAATTTTAAATATTTTCTTTTTTAACTCTAATCAGGTCAAAATTATTATGACGATAAGGGATGAATACAAAGCAGCGGTCTAGGTTTTTTCTCTGAGGGGGGGGGATATAGACTTTACCATCTCCTAACAAACCATCAGCACTATGGATAACACAAATGTTGTTTAGAGTGAAAGTTGAATGTCTTTCGTGTATTATATTTACCGGTACATTATTTCAACGTACCGGTTTGCATTTCTTACATGTTATCTATCAAAAGTGCAAGTTTTATCAATTCACATTTTTTCCATCACTTTTGAAAAATACATAATATTATTTCTTATAAAAGAAACTTCACTCTCTCAAATATAGACTAAACCCTAAGCCTAGTATAATAGTAGTGCGTTAGGTTAATCAAATGTAAAGCATAATATTCATGAAATATATATTTGCCAAGTGCAATTATAAAACAGTTCTTGGTAACAAACTGTAATTGACGAGCGAAACGGCAAATTAGTAACCACAACTCTAAAAAATAGAATTTTGACAACAATAGATTCTCCGAAATATGGGCTTTTTATGCTGATTCAAAACAATTACATTCAATAAGTTTAATATTACCTATCAAAAGTTACGGACCTAAGAAAATTTGCAGGGATGTTTCCCTATTCGTTTCTCCCCAGGGGTGGTGCTATCAAACCGATAGTCATAGAAGATCGAGAGAGGGCTCATTCAGAACAAAATTGAAATTTCTAGTTGCCTTTCTAAGCGACCAAAAATCGGAGGGTAACTAGCCCTATTTCTACACCCTTTTCTCCCCAAAGTAATCCAATCAAATTTTGATAGTCCCTGGAGAAAGGGCAAATGAAATTTGCCTATTGTTCACATATAGTATTTTTTATTGGGAAATATACAGACCTTTCCAGGGGGGCGGGGTGATTTTCAGTGGAGGACAATTTTTCACGAGGAGAATTTTCTGCTGGGAGGGAAGTTTCCTGGGGAATTTTCCTTGGCATATTTTACGCGGGGGAATTAATAGAATTCATATATTGAATTTGTTTTGTTTGTTTTACTGTCTCTTTAGGGACTCAATTTTACATGTGAAGAGGTTCCTGGAGAAATGTCCATGGGAATATTTTGGCAATGTTGCAATTGTCTTTGGGGATTTTTCGTGGGAAAGGGTATTTTCCATAGGAGGAATCCTCCATAGAGAAATTTTCTACGGGGGGAGATTTTTCATTGATGGGGATGGTTTTCCAGGAATTTTTTTCGAGGTGGGGGATTTCAGGCAAGATTTAGAAAAAGAATCAGGAAATAATAAAAGAAAAGTTGCTATTCAAATGAAAGTCAGGAGAATATTCCAGGGGGAAATGTCCACAGGAAATTTTCCTGGAATAACTTCCAGCGAGAATGGAATTGTCAGGAAGGAACTCTTTTGGGGAGAAGGGGATTTTTTTGTATGGGGGGGGGTTCCTACGGAGGGGAGAGGCGATGTTCCTGGCACTATTTAAAAAAGGAGAATTTAGATAAATATCAACATTTTAAACGGAAAGTAAGGAACAACGTTAAAACTTAAAAGGAACAGAAACTAATCCATATGTGAGGGGGTGATGCCCCTCCTCAAATTCCTCACTCTTTATGCTAAAGTTTGACTTTTTGTTCTAATTCTTTAAGAACGACCCCTTAAAAATAAGGTCTGTTCAATTGGAATAAGAAGCTTTCTTAAAGTACTTAAAAAACTTTATCGCAATAAGTGAAGGATTGTGAAGGGGGAAGTCCCTGTTATTTACAAAACAATTTATTTTTGTTTTAAAAATTTAATATTGCTCATTACTTTGAGTTAAAAAATGTCTTTAATAATATAAAGCACATCAATGTACTTAATATATAATCAGAAATATCAAAATTTGACATTAGTTTTTTTGTCTTTATCACAAATTCAATGCTCCTTTCTGGAATGAATAACAAAGACTTTATTTGAAATATTTTTATTTTTTTATTTACAGTACCACTTCTCCAGCTTTAGTTTCAGCAAACCTTCTCTCTTATTTTCTTTCGTCTTTTTCTCTTGTCATCTTTATCTCCGAAGTGCTAGAAAAGATTTAATTTGCACGTACACTCTCGGTGGGTCTCAAATCGTGGACAGGCTTATTTTTCAATTAGCACTGCATTTTATGTTGACAATTTTAGCAATTTACCTTCGACTTTTGATCCTAATTTCAATGCACAAGTTAAAAGAAGTATCCATCAAACAGTTTGTGGTAACGAACTATAAGTAAGGAGCGACCCGTCTCAATAGTAACCGAAACTCTAAAAACCGGAATTTTGATACCCATAGATACATCAATAGAATCAAATCTTTTATACTAATTTCAAATATATAAGTTTCATTAAGTTTAGTTTTACTCATCAAAAGTCACGCGCCTGAGAAAATTTGCCTTATTTTCGAAAAAGTGGAAAACACCCCCGAAAAGTCATAGAACTTTAATGAAAACCATACCATCGGATTCAGCGTATCAGAAAAACCCACTGCGGAAGTTTCAAGCTCCTATCTGCAAAAATGTGGAATTTTGTATTTTTTGTCAGAAGAAAGATCACGGATGCGTGTTCATTTTTTTTTTTTTGTCTATTTTTTTGTTTTTTTTTTTTTTACCAGGGGTGATCGTATAGATCCAGTAGTCCTAGAATATCGTAAGAGGGCTCATTTGAACGGAAATTAAAAGTTCTATTTCCCTTTTTAAGTGATCAAGAAAATTGGAGGGCAACGTGGCCCCGTCCCACGCTGATTTTTTCCCCAAAGTCAACCAATCAAAATTTTGAGATAGCCATTTTGTTCAGCATAGTCGAAAATCTAATAAATATATCTTTGAGGATGACTTAATCCCCCACAGTTCCCGGGGGAAGGGCTGGAAGTTATGAACTTTGCCCACTGTAGTAGTATAGCTATAACGATAAGTACAGGGCAGGTAGGAAATTACTGTGTCAATCTAAGGTACGGGGCAGGTAGGAAATTACTGTGCCAATTAAAGTTACGGGGGTAATAGGACATTACTGTGTCAATTAAAGGTACGGGGATAATAGGACATTACTGTGTCAATCTAAGAGACGAGGGTAATAGGAAATTACTGTGTCAATCTAAGAGACGGGGGTAATAGGAAATTGCTGTGTATAATCAAAGAGAGAAGACAGGTAGGAAATTACTGGGTATAATTAAAGAGAGAAGACAGGTAGGGAATTACGGTATTAATGATAGAGAGAAGACAGATAGGACATTACTGCGTCAATCTAAGGTAGCAGAGTGTCTCCCCATATTGATACAATGCTTACAAGCAGAGTGTCCCCCCATATACGTCAAAATCGACGGACTGCTATTAAAAATGATTAGGGTATTGCTAATACTTGGAATTTTTTCATTGAAGTCCGATGGTATACAATAGGACCTATATTGGGACAAGTATAAATCCATACTAAATACTCTGATTTTTTGGTTTGTGTTCATGGTGCAAGGTCTAGTAGAACACTGTCGTCGGGTGTGATTTCCCAATAAGTTTCAAATTGACTCAATGATACTAATGCGATACTTTCAGTCAAAGCATTGGCAATTGTGCGCTCTAAAAGTACAGTCCCTGCTCGTACTATGCTCATATCTTAAGCACCAGACAATTCCAAAATAATTACACCATGATTTTTTGAAAAGGTTGAATTGGTTATTCCCTTTTTAAATAGTTGTGAGTCATGATCTAGGGAATGCATGGTCAATTCATACAGAGTTCTGTAGGATTTTTTATCAACTGATAAAGTGTACAGGGGAATTCCATTCACTTTGCACACAAGGCCAGATAGACAAAAAAAAAAAAAAAAATCATGGGGGCTGTAGTCCAGGATCCAACGGAACTAGCACTCTTCACAAAGGCAAAAGCAAGTTTTGTTTTGATTTCTCCATTGATAAATGATGAATAGGTATAACTGCGAGAGCCAGTGGCAATGTGACGTTGATTAGTTACCGTATGGGAGACGATGATACTGCAATTATTGGCTCTTAACTTTTCCACTGCCAATGCAACAGAGCTCATAACCTGTTGTTTTCGAACATGAAGAATTGCTGAAGTGATAATGACATTTGCATCAGGTGATACAAAAAGTGTTTTTCTCCAAATGAAATTCAATGGAACTAGGTATAACTTTAAGTCAATCTTGACATTGGGAGGCAACCATTGGGATATATTAAGCATATCTCATGATTTAATTCCCCAACTAGATGATGCTCCTGGGTCACTGCAGCAGTTAAATCACCCTCAGTATCAACATTTGATCTATATTCATAGCCCAGTGTCTGTCCTCTCAACTCCTTATATGACTTCGGAGTCATCATCATAAATTGTATATAGCTTTCATAATTTGATAAATTATTGCTAGTGCTCACCAATGTTCCATTAATGAATAAATTAATTTGTTTGAACAAGTTGTGTATACAGTTTTCATACACAGTTGTGTGAACAAGTTGTATATACAGATACAGTTTCCATAGGACAGGCCATCGCCAGCAATAGGAGTTGTATTGTCTGACCTTTTCATCGCAAAAACATTTATATCAATAAATGTTGATGATAAATCAATAAAATAATCTTCATTGGAAAATATCTGAAAGTGTATATTTTCCGACAGGCGGTGTTCAGCATGAAATTGTTCATAGTACCCATACTTGACACTGATATAAACGTTTTCAGCAGTGAATGGATTCAATTCAATGAGGAGCTGATTGATGGATATGATTCTTTGTGGGGGATATAGGTCATCTTAAGAAAAGAAATCCTTCTTTGATCTAACAATCTTTTTCTCCTTCTTCTCCTTATTGCTCTTCTTCCTTTTATTGCTCAAAGTCGTTGTTGATGTATATTGTATCCCACCTGGGTAGAGACTGATGAGTGAATGACGACCACGCATCCCTTTTAATCCCTTCCCATTTTGCTGATATTTTAATTGTTCGCCAACAGCTCTTGCTGAAGATCTGATATTTTCTTTAACACTCTAGTTGAAATTTTTACCCGACCCCCAGTCCTGTAGTGTGGAGGCAGCAAAATTTGATGCAGCAGGCACAAGATATTTTCTGGCAAGGGGTAGTGCAGAACAAAATAGCCGAGCAAACCAACAGCCTAGACCATGGCCAACATGGCCAACATTGTAGTACACCCCTTGTAATAGTACAGTCCTTGACCTATTTGAGGAGAACTCAGAGCACCAGCATAGCAGTCAATATTAGGACAGACAAATAGAATTCTTCTATTGCTCATCTTAGGCAACGATGGGTTGAAAACGACATGTAATCACAGCTAAACCTTTTGTTATTGCTGGAGGATCACCCAATTCACTTCTTAATGTTAACTGACAGAGTTCTAAATATGAAGTGTTTATAGGAACATACTGAAGATGCTTTATATTATATTGATGAAAATATTCATGGGTTGTTTCTCGTTCAAGAAAACGTAGGAGCGGAATATTTGAATCACCAACCCTCGATGTTTCCACAAAGAACGCATAAAGAAATGTACAAGAGTCCGAGGCGAAACCAGGTGGATAATATGCAAAAATAACATGATTTGTCCCGCTGACACTTCCAGCGTTTTTACCACTGATTTTATTCTGTTTAATACCAAGAACATCTCTCAGATTATCATTGTGACGAATCATTTCATAGTCAACAGGTAAGCTTATGTAAATACCCTCGTGTTCCATTAAATAATTAAATTTTAATGAACTTTTCGTCCGAGATGATATTTCTCTGTTGATTGAACGACACAAATTAGTCTTACTACCCTATTCTTTGTATTTGAGTATGACATGGGGATATTCACTAGATTTAAGAAAATCAATCCATTCATACTCGACAAAGAGTGACAAAGAGTACGGAGAAAAGTGGGTCGATCCGGACAAAATTGCAACAAAAGGTTTTTTACACCAAAATGTTCAAAAAAAATCGCTGAACAACATATCCAAAATTGGCTAAAATCGCTCACCGGGAGAACCTTCTGTGGTTGCTTAAAGGGAGTGGAAGGGGGCGAAATATTACGTTTTTTCATTTTTGACATTTAGTAAGCTTTTTTTGCACTAATTAATAAAAAAAAAATTTCTACCAAATAAGATTTTAAAAGAAAAGTAAAGAACTCCATTAAACAAAAAAGAGCAAAAATAAAATCAAAGAGTCTACCAAGCGTTAAACTACCACAAATCAGCATTGATAAATAAATGAAACCCGAAACGAACAGAAATTGCAATAAATAACCGAGTCAAACTCAAAACGAGCAGAAATTAACATAAGTTGGGTGCAAAACCCCTATGCCTTCCCAAGGCCAGAACAAAATTTGCACTTTACTGAAGAAATACAAATGAATGTGCATTGTCAGTTTAATATCCGTATGTAGCGATGAAAAAAATGATATTTGTAGCGACAGAAATTTGAAGTCTCAGAGCTTTGTTTCCACGGCACGATTAGATCTGACTTCAGAGATACGAATACTTATAGGCTAAACAGGGGTTAGAAACGTTATAAACCGTAGCGATGACAACTTTTGGTATTTGTAGGTATGAAAAATTGGTGGCTATACTATATGTGGTACTAAATACCGACCGCGTCAAAGACAATATTATGCCAACAGGTCGTAAAATTACACCTTGTAGTATCTCCGATAGCGCCACTTATAGCGCTGGCGATTGTGCCAGCAAGGCCTGCGCCACGCTCAATCATTGGCTGAAAATGAAATGTACAGCCATGTAAACATGACCTCTTTTTCTCGAGCTATCTGGAGATCCGATTCCCTCTGGAAGCGTTTACCTTGGAGACATGCGAACTAATTACCTATTATCAGACTAGATGCAGACATATAAAATGAAATAAACACAGATAAAAAAGGCAATAGATTTATTGAACTTACATATTTAGGTGCACAGCATTGGGTCACTTCAAATGACAATAACAGTGACAACGATGAAAGAATATAAGAATTCTGTCTGAATGGTCCTGAATCTACATTACGAAAAATCTCAAAAATCACTTCTACCCCACTATCAAAACATAGCTCTTCGGTGCTGCACCATGAGGACTGGCTCACCATTGGCCCAAGAGGACCAAGGATGTAAATCTGTCGTCCAATGAATTCTTTTAAATATTTTTGATGATTCAAGCGTTCACACGGTTTTTTGCCCTTTAAACTTCCTTAGAAATATCGTACGTAGCATATTTTTTATTTCTCACTCTCTTAGCGAAATCTTAAGCCTGGATAGTGCTGTTCTTTGTCTGGGGCTACTGCAGTTTTTCTCTTTGCTGATTTAGGACTTCATTTTTGAAACCACGTTTAACTTAATTATTAGAAATCGGAATTATCTTTAGAAAGAGGGAACTTTATTTTGTTATTTTAAATACATCGCATCTTACTCGTGGTACATATCACCCTTCCCATCAATTAATGACGTCCCGTCATTAGTAACTGCTCGCCTTTGATCTTTTTAAAATGTTCGCCATTTACTATTTCTTCTACATAATTATTTTATATTTATGTTATGGCTTAATCAGGAGTGCTAAAAATTTTCTCTATTGCTTTTCTTATTTTATTCTACATCCCTATCTAAAATTCATCTATCGGACTAAGATTATTCATTGTTATAGGCTAGCTACTATACTAAAGATTTTTTTTTCGATTTTTTTACAAGGCTTTTTTTTGATTTTGCTGTCTATATGACATACTACATTCTATCTACACTACGTTAAATGAATAACATGATAATATTACACCTAATTCTACTTGAACATCTAGTGGTACATACATGAATGATTTATAACATACAATATTGGGTTAATCATATTCACTGGTACATTAAAACATTTTCACTTTTGGGATTTTTGAATTATCAAAGTTATTAGGAAATAACACATGTAGATTCACATCTATTCATCACCTTCGAGTCCTTAATGTACTCAATCCTTCTGTTGCAAATAATTGTCCTTCACTCTTTTTGTTTTGGTTAAAAATTTGAAGCATTTATGGTTTTTTCGTGGAACAGGTTGAGCCTGGTTGTCATCACACGACAAGTTTTTTCTAATATTCAATTGGGAAATGATGCGTCCCACTACAGGTGTTGGCGTACTTCTTCTTAGCATATCATTTTTTAGGATTTTTTGGGGCACATAGAGAATGTATTCTCGTGAAAAATTGTTTATTTATTCCTTTTATAAAATTATTTGCTCATGCCTTGTGTCGATTAGCCTTTGCGGTGATTCCTAGGTTAATCACGGGGTAATTGAAGTTTGGATTTGGAACGGGTTGTCATCAAACTATAGTGATTCTTTAAACATATTGTCTTTAACTTGAACTTAAAACATCTTCAAATATCATTTAACTTCAAATATCGTTAAATATCGTTTATCTTGTTCTGATCGATGGGGTTCTCAGAATTAAACTTCAAATTGTCTTTAACTTCAGCTTCAAATATCTTCAAATGTCTTTAAATATCATTTAACTTCAATATCGTTAAATATCGTTTATCTTGTTCTGATCGATGGGGTTCACAGAATTAAACTTCATATTGTCTTTAACTTCAGCTTCAAATATCTTTGAATGTCTTTAAATATCATTTAACTTCAATTATCGTTAAATATAATTTATCTTGTACTGATCGATGGGGTTCTCAGCATTCATGTGATTATACAGTCCTTTAAGGCACTGGATACTGAGATTCAAATATAGTGTTACCTGATACGTAATATGGTTCATGGTCGAAGAAACAACGATCGAAGGTAATTGTTGTTTTCGTAGAGGAAGCTGGGATGAAAATTGCCTGGAGTCTATGGTGAGTACTCTTTGTTGGTTGAGATGTGATGAAAATAGATGCTACTGGGTTGTATCTGTACTGGGCAGCTCATTGCAATGCTCAATAGCCAATGTATCCATTTACTTCCTGTAATAAAAATAACGAGGCAGAATCACACGTTCTTTGAAGTAAACACTTATAGTACAAATAAGTGATGCATTGATTGGGTTATTATAAAACAACATAGTTCACATTGGGAACTTATATTTTCTAATATACACTAATACATACACTTTATTTTAACTTCTTTCAATACTTAGTTAATTTTACATTAGATTTAAAATAATCATTTAAACTGAGTTTATGCTACATGGTTAATTTTTTTTTTAGGTCTAATTTTACAACATATTTCATGCCTGCATTGTTCACGCACGTCCGTGCTGTTTAAGAAACGCATGTTGCAGCGTCATAACTACACAGTTTTGCGTAAACGATACTACAATGAGGGAACAAGACATAACAATGACGAATGGAGACCTCTCTACCCACTCCTTTTCTAATGTCTTCCCTATTTCTTGGCTTAGACGTTCTCATGGGGTTCCGGGTTTAACCTCTGCATTTCAGCTATTTCCCCGTGTTCTTCCCTTGGTTTTCGTCTTATTGGTCTTAGGATTTTTCCGTAATTACAAGTCAATATTGGTGCCTCATATTTGCCTTTCGAATAAGGTAATTAGATGCAGGATTTCCAAGCTTGCCCGCGTAGATTCCAGTTGATGCTTGGCAAAGAATGTAAGCGTAATGAAGAACTGACATCAATATCTTTTTAGGAGGCTATTGCTTGATCAAACCCTTCAGCACTATATAAATAAATATGATATTCAAGTCTTATTAGAATCCGTTAAGTAAAAAACACCTTCACCTTAATAGGGACTTCCGTGTGAGTTTTACTTAGTCGCCATTAGGCATACACAGGGTTTCAATCCATATATCCGAACTGATGAAATGGTTTTAAAAATTTACATATTATTATTGAGATATACTTCCACATCCACCGTGAAATTCTACATATGAACGTACCAATATCCAACTATAGATAAAGTTCGGATCGGATTTTTTGTATCCCTCTGTTTAAAAGTTTTTTTGTTTTTTTTGCCCCTAATATTGACTGATGACCCATACATTAGGACTGCCTATACACATTCTCCAGCTTATATTGTGTAACCCTTATGAGTCATACTTAGTTACTATTTGATGTATACCGGGTTTTCTTACGTAAACTTCAACCAATCAAATGATTTCAATATTTAAGCATCACTTTTGAGCTTTACAACAAATACCTGAATGCTCCATTTTTACTAGATTTATCTCAATTTATTATAATTAAACTGTTTTTAATCAAATTCAATTCAGCTTGAAAAAAAATTGAATAAGTTACTTCTTAATTATGTAATCATTTTGTGGCATTGTCCAAAGAACACTGACTAGTGGGTGTAAAATAAAATAATTCTTTTATGATTAAATAGGATAGGAAAGTAGAATTAGGACTCCCGAGCTTAATCCTGGTCGTAATATACCTCTATGACTGGTTGAGATATAACTTTAAAGCGTAGCTAGTAATCGCTATACAATTTAATTTTACATTATATTTCTCGAGTAAGAAACACATGAATAAGCAAGCGTGCAGCACGTAATTACACTGGTATCCTATTTTTATGTGTAGGCCTAAAATAATTATAATCTGCACTTAGACAAAATATTTCATATAGTTAGACGCTTCTGTACTGATAATTTCTTGTTTTGGATAATATCCATCTTAGTTAGGACATGGGTCGATTTTTCATAGAAAATCCGAGGGGACTTGAGCCAGTATAGGTAAGATATAACGTGACTGACTTGCGAAAATATATCACAAAAATTAGAGCACAGGATATGTCATAGATAAACCAATGAAATTAAAGAACATTTTTGTCACAGAACTATAGAACAGTGATCTCTCTGTTATTGTATACGTCATAGATATAAACTAATGGAATTAAAAAGCTTTTCTTTTTTTTCGCCTCGGAGCTATAAGAAAGTAAACTCTCTGTTTCTCTTTCAAAGCATTCTGATCCAAAAAACGAAAACTTAACTAGCTCACAGAAGTTTCTATTCAACCTTTAAGTATTGTTTTGACTGGCCCTGATTGGCATAAAAATACTAATTTCTTACACTTCAAGGACTGAGAAATATCCCTTCCTACGGTCGTGTACACAAAAAAAAAACTACCAAAAAACAATCATGTGCCTTGAATTCCTCCCCAGGCTTCCCACAAAACGTGTCCAACACCACTTGTCGTTCTCAGTCGACCACGAGCTTCCTACCTTTGGTTAATTTCTGTTCCAACCTTTCTATAATCCTTTGAAAGGGCATAGAAATAACACTAACAAAAATAAGACATCTAAAACCTAATCAAATCCTTAGTAACATAGACTAATTTAGTATAAGTCGCGCAAAGTATAGCAATCAAGGATGCTTGTTGTAACAAAACATTGAACGTAGATTTAATTAAACTGAAGTACTAAGGTATGTCTTATGTCTAGCTACAAAAATAAAACCTACATATGCTCATCCTCTCTCGCTCTTAAATAAATAGAACAACATAAAAAGAAAATTGACATTTTCAAATAAGCGGTTTTTAAGAACAATAGACAGACTTTTGACGACCTTTCTTAATTGTGTTGAATGGTATCTGTTTATAAAAAAAGCAATAAGTTAAGTCTGATATTTGCCATCATTACAAATAACCCATAAAATTAATAAGCGCAAATAACACGGATATTTATCCACTAGGGGACCTAACGTGTGCGGGGGGAGTCGACCCCAGCAATAAAAATGACATTCGACCAAAAAAAATGTATTCATGTATTTTTAATCCTTATTCGTAAACAATCATGAACACTGGCTTGTTTTACATCTACATGGCTCTAAAGCAACCATGGTTTAAAATTCAAATTTGAATTTTTTGTGACTGATCTTGCGGAGCTAATTCAGAATTTGAATTTTTTCTAGCACCATCATTCAGATGAAGGTCATCTGTGTAGGTAAAGGCGACCCTTTTAAGACCTATCCCCACGCCTCCATTTTCTGTGATCAACGGTCTCCTTCGCCAAATTTCTGGCCTTATGCAGAGTTCTAGTCACAGCTGGGTAACAACCCCTTTTTTTTTGCTTCCTTCCGCAACTTTTGCTAAGCTTCCTAGGATGTGTGCTTATGCCGCTGCCACCAATGTTCGTAGTGCTAGCTACCGCTGGCACCAATTATTAGGGTGTATGTGCGGGGTCGCCATTTCTAAAGGCAAAAAATGACGAAAAAATACTGCTATGCCACTTACTCGAATGACGTAAAAAGATTGCTAAGCCACTTACTCGAATGATACAAAAAGATTGCTATGCCACTTACTTGAATGACGCAAAAAGATGGCTATGGCACTTACTCGAATGACGCAAAAAGATTGCTATGCCAATTACTCGAATGACGCAAAAAGAGTGCTATGCCACTTACTCGAATGACGCAACAAGATAGCTAGGCCACTTACTCGAATGACGCAAAAAGATAGCAATGCCCCTTACTCGAATAACGCAAAAAGATTGCTATGCCACTTACTCGAAGGGGAGAATCCCTTGTCGGCCCTAATGTTAGTGAAATTCCCGCTCTTACCCCAACGGTTCTGCAAATATCGGGTTTGGTACTACCGTATTTACAGTATACCCTGTCCCAGGGTATGATAACGCGATCGAGTGGTCAAATGGCCACTCCCTAAAGCCAAATGTACCCGCCTTGGGTTACGGCTAGAAAATCTCTACTCTCTCCTTGGAGCTAATAACCCTCCCTGTCAATATACTAATGACGGTGCCTTGTAGCTCTATTCCTACCCTGCCTGGGTTACGGAAAATACTACACAGTTTGTAGAAAATACCTTACTTGTATTCTTCCAAAAGGGTCACAAATGTAATTAAAGAAACGAAAATAGGTCATTTATCTGCAAGGAAAAGAAACAGGGGTGGAACCCCAACAGACCCCATTTCCTACTATTATGCCTAAAATTCTTCTGTTTCTACCAACGTTTCATCAGTCCAGCTAGATTTTGTTTTTCTTTACGTATTATCTTTTATTTAATTCTTTCAATTCACGGTACAAATACTTTATTATTTATTAATATATGGCACTACTACATTGCATTTATTACTAACACTAAAAAAACTACTAATTATACACTTGCTTCTACTTGTTAAAAACTGAATACTATTTTTTTTTTTTTTTTCATTTTAAAATTTTTTATTGAGCCTTTTATCCATTTTTTATATTTTACCCAACTCTTTGAGGGAATACAAATTTATTTATAATAGCCAAAGTTCAAGCAAAGCTGCTCGAAGTTTTGCTAATTCGAGCGGCGCTAAAAGCGAAGTCCATTTACCTTCCTCCTTTGACAAAGCCATTTCTGCTTCAATATACAATTTTTATTTAGTCAACTCGATTCAGTTTTCCCAACTTCCACCAGTTAAAACTTAAAGAAAATTAAAATATAGTATATATGTATTGGGGAAGGCTATTATCTCCTATGAGATATCTAAAGGGTTTCCTTGTAGTAGCTTAGCGGCAATAGGCCTAATTACTTTACTTATATGTCTGTATCGTTCCCAATAATTAAATTCAAATTACAAAATTTTATAGCGTAATTAGTCCGCAAGTATTCCTCCAATTTCCGACTCGCGCCATTTGTAGCGATAGAAAAATTTTAGTATTTGCCTTTGGAGATTTGCAAACTAATTAGCTATCATTAGGCTAGGCTAAATACAGACATATAAAATGAAATAAACACAGATAAAAAAGGCAATAGATTTATTGAACTTACATACTTAGGTGCACAGCAATGGGTCACTTCAAATGACAATAACAGTGACAACGATGAAAGAATATAAGAATTCTGTCTGAATGGTCCTGAATCTACATTACAAATAATCTCAAAAAGCACATCTACCCCACTATCAAAACATAGCTTTTCAGTCCTGCGCCATGATGACTGGCTCACCATTGGCCCAAGAGGACCAAGGATGTAAATCTTTCGTCCAATGAATTCTTTTAAATATTTTTGATGATTCAAGCGTTCACACGGTTTTTTGCCATTTAAACTTCCTTAGAAATATCGTACGTAGCATATTTTTTATTTCTCACTCCCTTAGCGAAATCTTAAGCCTAGATAGTGCAGTTCTTTGTCTTGGGTTACTGCACTTTTTCTCTTTGCTGATTAAGGACTTCATTTTTGAAACCACGTTTAACTTAATTATTGGAAATCGGAATTATCTTTAGAAAGAAGGAACTTTATTTTGGTATTTTAAATACATTGCATCTTACTCATGGTACACATACACTGATATTTATTAATTAAAATGTTAATATTATTTGATTTATTAAAGTTATAAAAGTAAAAACATTTATGTTTTTTCAGTAAAGTGCAAATTTTGCATCCTAGGCCTTTTGATTTCCTATCGAATGAGCACTTTTGGAAACAAAAACGCTTTCTATAGACACCTTATATGCCCCCACGGCATAAATTACAACCCTTACCTTATGGTTATTCTCAAAGACCTAATGTCCACAACTTTCTACTACGTAGAACAAAATGGCTATCTGAAAATTGTGATTGTATGTGTTTTGAGGAATAGTGGGCGTGAGAGGGAGGTTAGTTACGCTCCAATCACTTTCGACTATTACAAAGGGCACCAGCCCTCTCAATTTCGAAGTGAATGAGCCCCTTTTGAAGTTTTACGATAACACTATTTATATAATCTTATATGCCCCCAGGGCATAAACTACAACCTTTGCCATTGGGGCTCTCGGGGGTTTGTCATCCATAAATGTATAATTTCCAGATCTTTCAACTATGTTGAACAAAATGGCTATCTCTAAGCTTTGATTGATTGTTTTTGAGAAATGGTGGGCGTAAGAGGGGGGTTAATTACTCTCCACTCGCTTTCGAATAATAAAAAGGGCAATTTCAATTTCCAATCCAATGAGCCCTTTTTGAAATTTCTATAAAAACTTTCGATATAAACTTTAATGCCCACAGGGCATAACTTACAACACTTGCCCTGAGGGCTCTGAGGGGGTTATCATTCTAAAAGACCTAATTTCCAGAGCTTTCAACTATGTTGAACAACATAAATATCTAAAAATTTTGATTGGATGTGTTTGAGAAAATGATGGGCGTGAGAGGGGCGTTAGTATCTATCCAATCACTTTCAACTGTTAAAAAAGGCACTACCCCTTTAAATTTACAACTGAATGAGCCCTTTTGAAGTTTCTACGACAACGCTTTCTATAAAATCCTTATGTGCCCCCAGAGTATAACTTACGACCCTTGCCCTGAGGGCTGTGAGGGGAGGGGTTTTTATCCATAGAGACCTAATTTCCAAAACTTTCAACTACGTTGAACAAAATGGCTATCTAAAAAATTGGATTGGATGTGTTTGGGGAAAAGGTGGGCGTGAGAGGGGGGTGGTTGCCCTCAAATCAGTTTCGACTGTTAAAAAGGGTACTAGCCCTTTGAATTTCAAATCGAATGAGCGCTTTTTCAAGTTTCTACGACAAAGATTTCAATAAAAAAGTTATAGCCCCCAGGGCATAACTTACAATCCTTGCACAGAGAGTTGTGGGGGAGTGTCTAGGGAAAAGGTGGGCGTGAGAGGGGGGTTAGTTTGCCTCAAATCACTTTCGGCTATTAACAAGGGTCTGTCTGTATGTTGTCTGTGTGTGTTTGACGTCTCTGTGTGTGTGTCGTCTCTGTGTGTGTGTGTGTCGTCTCTGTGTAAGTGTCGTCTCTCTGTATGTGTCTTCTCTGTGTGTGTGTCGTCTCTGGGTTTGTGTCATCCCTGTGTGTGTGTGTCGTCTCTATGTGTTTGTCGTCTGTGTGTGTGTTTCTTTTCTATTTATGCGTCATCTTTGTGTTTGGGCCGTTTGTGGTTTATGTAAGGTTAGGTTAGGGGGGTTAGTTGCCCTCAAATAACTTTCGACTATTAAAAAGGGTACTAGCCCTTTGAATTTCAAATCGAATGAGCCTTTTTTAAAGTTTTTGTGACAAAGATTGCAATAAAAACCTTATATGCCCCCAGGGCATAACTTATAATTCTTGCCCTGAGGGTTTAGGGGGAGTGGATATCAACTACGCTTAACAAAATGGCGATCTCAAATTTTTTATTGGATGTGTTTGGGGGAATAATGGGTGTGGGGGTCTAGTTGACCTCCAATCACTTTTTGACTATTAAAAAGGGCACTAGCCCTTTGAATTTCCAATCGAATGAGCTTTTTTGAAGTTTCTTCGACAACGCCTTCTTTAAAAACCTTATATGCCCCAAGGGATAAATTAAAACCCTTGACCTGAGGGCTCTGGGGGAGTATCCTCCTCAAAAACATATTATCTATCTGGAAATTCACTACGCTGAATAAAATGGCTATATCAAAATTTTGATTGGATGTGTTTGGAGAAATGATGGTTTTGGAGGGGGGGGGCTATTTGCCCTCAAATCACTTTCGACTATTAAAAAGGGTACTAGTCCTTTGCATTTCCAATTGAATGAGCCTGTTTTGAAGTTTCTACGACAAAGCCTTCTATAAAAACATTATATGGCCCTAGGGCATAACTTAAAACCCTTGCCTTGAGGGTTGTTGGGGAGTGTCCTCCTCAAAAACATATTTTCTATCTGGAAATCAACTACGCTGAACAAAATGGCTATCTCTGTGCTCGGGGGAATGATGGGCGTGAGGGGGGGGGGCGTGGGGCCCTCTAATCACTCTCGACTATTACAAAGGGCACTAGTCACTCCAATTTCCAATCGAATCAGCCCTTTTCGAAGGTTCTAAGACAACTTCTTCGATACGAAGCGCCCGGGTATGGAGAAAAAAACAAAAAAAACAATACATTGTGCCCACATCGTTCTTTACTTAGGCAGCGCTAGCGTACTGCCTATGAAATGTTCAGAAAAATGCGCTGGACAACAAATCCAAAATCCGCTAAAATTGTCCATAGGGAAAACCTTCTGGTGCTGCTTAAAGAGGGTGGAAGGGGGCGAAAAAATAGGTTTTTCATTTTTGACATTTAGGAAGGTTTTTTTAATCTAAAATGTCGAGAAAAAATCACTGGGCAACATATCCAAAATCTGTTAGAATCACCGCCGTGAAAACCTTCTGGGGCTGCTTAAAGGATGTGGAAGGGGGCGAAAAAATAGTATCTTTCAGTTTTGACATTTACTACAACTACGACTACTACTATTAACAACTCACTGCAGCACCAAGCCGCCTGGGGCCAACACAGCTACGCACGCTCCTCCTCGACCCCAATCTATTCAAAGCCTCCCTTTTACACCCGCCCACGAAGTTCCCATTTCCTTTAAATCTTTCTTTATGACGTCCTCCCACCCCAGACGGGGACGGCCAGCCTTTTGTTTATCCCTAGATCGTTGACCGAAAAGAACAATCTTCGGCAATCTGTCATCCTTCATCCGCACAACGTGCCCTAACCACCTCAATCTTTTTTTCATTATAGCCCTAGAGAGCAGTATTGAACCACATTTTTCGTATAGCCTATTGTTTGAATTACGGTCAGTCAGCCGGGTACCCCGAACGATCCTTAAGCAGTTTCTCTGGAAAACATCTAGCAAATCTTCATCCGCTTTTCGGAGCGTCCATGCTTCAGAGCCATATTTAACCACTGTCATCACTGTAGCTTCTAATATTCTAATCTTAGTCTGTAGACTTATCTTCCTATTCTTCCAGACTTTTTTTAACTGTGAAAAGACACCCTGAGCCTTGACTATTCTATTTTTAACATCTTCACTGCTCCCACCATCATTAGTAATAATACTACCAAGGTAAGTGAAGCTGCTTAACTGATCAATCTTTTCATTACCTAATGTCGCCTTTTCATCTTCACTTATTCCTAGCCTTAGTGATTTAGTCTTCCAAACATTAATTTTCAAACCAATTCGAGCAACCTGAACTCGCAAAACCTCTAAAACTTCCTTCATTTTGCTCACACTTTCATCTAGGATGCTTAAATCATCAGCATAACCCAAGTACAGGAGACAAGTCCAGGAGACTTTACCACCCTATCAGCACCTATAGCGTTAATATTCTTTAATCCTTTTGGTACTGTTGCTAATTCCTCCACTAAAATGTTAAAAAAAATCTCTGAACAACATATCCAAAATCTGCTAAAATTGCCCGCCGGGAAAAACTTCTGGGGCTGCTTAAAGGGGGTGACAGGGGTGAAAAATCCTTTTTTCGATTGTTGTTATTTTGGTACGTTCGGAGACTCGATTCTGGTATAAATCAACTCGCTGAAACCGAAAATGATATCACTTTTATTGTAATACTTCTCTAACTTATATTAATCTACCAAAAATAAGATTTTAATAACTCCATTGCCAAAATAAAGGAAGTAGCTTTTCTTCCGAAGTTTTACAGAAAGATCAGATCAATGGACGCCTGAAATACTTCAAACAGCCAGCGAAAAGCAATAAAGGAAAATCTCGAACTTAAAGGAGCTTAGAAATACCTCATTCTTTTTTGCTTCGCTAGTCGCCGGGAACCTGGTTATCTGATGAGAATCAAACTTGTGAAAACTAGACTTTAGAAAAAAAAGAGATTAAGAATAGACGTATAGAAACTTGAATATTCTAGTCTATACGGCCCATTAAAGGCTAGGTACAGTTAGGCTTCGAAAACGCAGGTTGTGAAAGTTACGTCAACTATGTCACCACTAGGTTTGGAAAAGCTTCGATAGTTTTTGATGGATATGACAATGGTCCTTCGACGAAAGGTATGGCTCACCTCAAACGTTCCAGGGGTAAGCAGTGCCCAGTGGTAGAATTCACTGGTACAACAAAGTTAACAAGAAAGAAGGAAGAGTTCTTGCAAAACTGCACAAAAAAGCAGTGGATAATTCTAGCAATAGGAGAAAAATTGTCCTCAGCAGGTTGTTTGGTACAACATGCCTCTGCTGACGCAGATGTCCTGATTGCAACCACAGCCATTCAAAGTGCAAGAACTCAGTTGGCGTGTCTCATCGGCAATGACACTGACTTCCTTATCCTTCTCCTCTATCGTGTCACTGTTTCCCACATAGGCCTGTATTCCAGATCCGAGACGAAAGCTTCAAACGAACATAAGCTATGAAATATTTGCTCCATCAAAGAAAAACTAAGGGATATGTGTAGTGAAATTCTATTTCTGCAAGCGTTCCTAGGCTGTGACACCACTCCGAAATTACAAGGAATTGGTAAATTTGTCAGACTGTCATTGTACCGGTCCATTCCGTTTTTCCGTGAGGCTGCTAAGGTCCTTATGGACTCGAACGCTACGAAAGACGAGCTCGTTGTAGCTGGCGAACAAGCTCTTTTGAGAATTTATAAACAGAAACTGAAGAAACTATCGTGTACTTGAGACATCGTCTGTTCTTGGCCAAGATCGCTTCCTCTTCCACATTTGACTGCCCTGATCAGATGCCTCCCACACCCTCAGCTGCGAAGTTCCATTCTTTTCATGCGTATTTGCAGGTAATGGAATGGAAAAGCGAGGCTGCTGAGATGAAACCGGAGAACTGGGGATGGTGACTCTCTGCTGATAGTTACGTCCCAGTAATGCAAATCAGGTTGCGATACGGCCATATGCACTTGCCGTAGGAATGGCATGCCCTGCATACTTGCTTGCGGAGAGTTCATGGGAAGAAGCTGTAATAAATCTGAACCAACATCTCTAGAAGAAGAAGAATTTTAGTGTTTTGCAGTAATGGTGGTTGTGCTCATTTGTAGTGCTCATTTATGAAATGATGATTCTCAATATTATGTGATCTAAAAATGATGATTGTCAAAACTGGGATTTCCAACTGTAAAAGAAGCTGATAATAAGACTGATTTTTCAAGTTTCTATTCGTCTATGCCTATAGTTTCCCTTTTTCTGCAGTCTGGTCTTCACACGGTTGATTCTCATCGGATAACCAGGTTTCCAACGATTAGCAAAGCAACAAATAGTGGGGTACTTCTCTGCTCCTTTAAATTGCCATTCGAGATTTTCCTGTGATGCTTTTTGAAGTATTTCAGGCTTCCGTTGATCTCATCCTTCTAACATTTCGGAAGAAAAGCTATTTCCTTTATTTTTGCCATGAAGGTTTTAAAATCTAATTTTTTTAGTTTAATATAAGTTACAGACGTGTTACAATAAAAGTAACATCATTTTCGGTTTCAGCGAGTTGATTTATACCAGAATCGAGTCCCCAAACGTACAGAAATAACAAAAATCAACAAAAAAAATTTCACCCCTTTCACCCCCTTTAAGCAGCCCCTGAAGGTTTTCCCGGCGGGAGATTTTTGCGGATTTTGGATAAGTTGTTCAGCGAATTTTTCTGAACATTTTAATGTAAAAAAAGCTTCCTAATTGTAAAAAAAAACAAAAACCGATTTTTTTCCCTTCTACCCCATTTAAGCAGCCGTTAGTAGAGATCTAAGTTATATTTCTACGACTTTATGTTCCTTGGCACCTTTCCAAGGCAGATTACCAGACTGGTTATTGCTATTGATATCAATTGCACATTGGAATTACACTTCAGCTTCACGTGGACATTTTTTAATTGTTTGATTGACATTTGCAAAAAAGGGGTAAGGGATTTGCAGATTGGAGTGTAACTCGAGAGTAGTGTGTTATTAAAAATTTGATATTGCAATCATAATTGTCTGACTGGCATTTGCAAAAACGGGGTAAGGGATTTGCGGATTGGAGTTTAACTCGAGAGTAGTTTGTTATTAAAAAATTGGATGCTGCAATCAGAATTGTTTGATTGACATTTGCAAAAAAGGGTTAATTAGTGATTGGCTAATTTCTTAACATGAAATCTCTGAATAAAATATTTTTGGAGGAATGGGATGATGGGAGCGAGGTGTATTAGAGTACTTATAATGGTGTTATTTGGGGAGATTACGTTCCATGACACTTTTTCAGGGCAAGTACTTATGGATTTGGGTGGGTTATGTTCCCTCCCATGCTATTCTATAGCGTTATGTTCCTTCCTATGCTATTATAAGGGCTTATATTCCTTCCTATGCTATTATAAGGGCTTATGTTCCCTCCCATGCTATTCTAAGGGATTATGTTCCCTCCCATGCTATTCTAAGGGTTTATGTTCCCTCCCATGCTATTCTAAGGGTTTATGTTCCCTCCCATGCTATTCTAAGGGCTTATGTTCCCTCCTATGCTATTCTAAGGGTTCATGTTCCCTTCCATACTATTCTAAGGGCTTAAGTTCCCTCAAATGCTATTTTAAGGGTTTATGTTCCCTCCCATGGTATTCTAAGGGCTTATGTTCCATCCTATGCTATTCTCAGGGTTTATTTTCCCTCCCTTGCTATTTTAAGGGGTTATGTTCCCTCACAAGCTATTATAAGGGCTTGTATTCCATCCTGTGTTATTCTAAGGGTTTATGTTCCTTCCTGTGCTATTCTAAGGACTTATGTTCCTTCCCATGCTATTTCATAGCGCTTTGCTCCATCCTATGCTATTATAAGGGTTTATGTTCCCTCCCATGCTATTCTATAGCACTAGTTTCCTTCCATTGTTATTCTATGGGACTTCTACACGTGATTAAACACGTTATGAAACAACGTTCTATTTGCTTATGTCCTGTTGGTACCTTTCCAAGCGAGCGGGGATTCCCCTCCGGTTCCTAAACATTGAAAAAAAAGATAACAGTATGAACGGGGATTCCCCCACGCAAGTTTGTTTCAACTCCAAGTTTTTCTTAGTGTGTAAACTACAAACTGACAAAAATATCCAGAATTTTTTTTCTGATAGCCTTGACTTTGAAGACATTTCTTCATCTTAATTGGCTTTAGAAATATTATGCAAAATAAACTAGCCAAACCGTCGTTGCTTTGTCGAATTTCGAGCAAACAAAAGGATTGTAACACCTGATTGGCTCGTTTGTATGCAATTTCAAGCCAATGAAAAGAACGAAACGTCTTTGAGTCACATTAAAAAAAAGGTAAATTCGTTGTTTCTCTATGATTCAATCCCAACGTCCCTCTGCTCTCAGTGTTGAAAATGATTTGACGACACTATTTTAGTTTTTTTTCTTGCCCCCAAACTATTTTTTTTTATCATGAACTGCTTAGAGACCAAATTGATCAACTTGGAGAAAGTTCAAATAGAATCGTTACTGATATTGATATTAGTGCGTAAACTACAAACTGACAAAAATATCCAGAACTTTTTTTTCTTATAGCCTTGACTTAGAAGACATTTTTTCATCTTAATTGGCTTTAGAAATATTATGCAAAATAAACAAGCCAAACCGTCATTGCTTTGTAGAATTTTGAGCAAACAAAAGGATTGTAACACCTGATAGGCTCGTTTGTATGCAATTTCAAGCCAATGAAAAGAACGAAACGTCTTTGAGTCACATTTAAAAAAAAGTAAATTCGTTTTTTCTCTATGATTCAATCCAAACGTCCCTCTGCTCTGAGTGTTAAAAATGATTTGACGACACTATTTTAGTTTTTTTTTCTTGCCTCAAACTATTTTTTTTCATCATGAACCGTTTAGAGACCAATTTGATCAACTTGGAGAAAGTTCAAATAGAATCGTTACTGATATTGTTATTAGTGCGTAAACTACAAACTGACAAAAATATCCAGAATTTTTTTTCTGAAATCCTTGACTTTGAAGACCCTTATTCATCTCAATTGGCTCTAGAAATATTATGTAAATTAAACTAGCCAAACCTTCGTTGCCTTGTCGAATTTTAAGCAAACAAAAGGATTGTAACACCTGATGAGCTCGTTTGTATACAATTCCAAACCAGTGAAAAGAAAGAAACGTCTTTGAGTCACATTTAAAAAAAAGTAAATTCGATGCTTCTCTATGATTCAATCCCAACGTCCCCCTGCTCTGAGTATTGAAAATGATTTCACAACATTATTTTAGTTTTTTTTCTTGCCCCGAAATTATTTGCATTTGAAGACATTTCTTCATCTTAATTAACTTTAGAAATGTCATGCAAAATAAACTAGCCAAACCGTCGTCGCTTTGTCGAATTTTGAGCAAACAAAAGGATTGTAACACCTGATTGGCTCGTGTGTATGCAATTTCAAACCAGTGAAAAGAACGAAACGTCTTTGAGTCATATTTTAAAAAAAGTAAATTCGTTGTTTCTCTATGATTCAATCCCAACATCCCCCTGCTTTGAATGTTGAAAATGATTTCAAGCCATTATTTTAGTTTTTTTTTTCTTGCCTCAAACTATTTTTTTTTCATTATGAACCGTTTAGAGACCAATTTGATCAACTTGGAGAAAGTGCAAATAGAATCGTTACTGATATTGTTATTAGTGCGTAAACTACAAACTGACAAAAATATCGAGAACTTTTTTTTCTTATAGCCTTGACATTGAAGACATTTCTTCATCTTAATTGGCTTTAGAAATATCATGCAAAATAAACTAGCCGAACCGTCGTTGCTTTGTCGAATTTTGAGCAAACAAAAGGATTGTAACAGCTGATTGGCCCGTTTGTATGCAATTTCAAACCAGTGAAAAGAACGAAACGTTGATTCAATCCCAACGCCCCCCCTGCTCTGAGTGTTGAAAATGATTTCACGAAATTATTTTAGTTTTTTTTTCTTGCCCCCAAACTATTTTTTTTATCATGAACCGTTTAGAGACCAATTTGATCAACTAGGAGAAAGTTCAAATAGAATCGTTACTGACATTGGTATTAGTGCATAAACTACAAAATGACAAAAATATCCAGAACTTTTTTTTCTTATAGCCTTGACTTTGAAGACATTTCTTCATCTTAATTGGCTTTATAAATATCATGCAAAATAAACTAGCCAAACCGTCGTTGCTTTGTCGAATTTTGAGCAAACAAAAGGATTGTAACACCAGATTGGCTTGTTTGTATGCAAGTTCAAGCCAGTGAAAAGAACGAAAAGTCTTAGAATCACATTAAAAAAAAAAAATTCGTTTTTCTCTATGATTCAATCCCAACGTCCCCCTGCTTTGAGTGTTGAAAATGATTTCACGATATTATTTTAGTTTTTTTTCTTGCCCCAAACTATTTTTTTTTCATCATGAACTGTTTAGAGACCAATTTGTTCAACTTGGAGAAAGTTCAAATAGAATCGTTGCTGATATTGATATTAGTGCGTAAACTACAAACTGACAAAATATCCAGAACATTTTTTTTCTTATAGCCTTGACTTTCAAGACATTTCTTCATCTTAAATGGCTTTAGAAATATCATGCAATATAAACTAGCCAAACCATCGTTGCTTTGTCGAATTTTGAGCAAACAAAAGGATTGTAACACCTGATTGGCTCGTTTGTATGCAATTTCAAGCCAGTGAAAAGAACGAAACGTCTTTGAGTCACTTTAAAAAAAAAAGGAAATTCGTTGTTTCTTTATGATCAATCCCAACTTCCCCCTGCTCTGAGTGTTGAAAACGATTTCACGACATTATTTTAGTTTTTTTCTTGCCCCCAAACTATTTTTTTTTATCATGAACCGTTTAGAGACCAATTTGATCAAATTGGAGAAAGTTCAAATAGAAGCGTTATTGATATTGATATTACTGCGTAAACTACAAACTGACAAAAATATCCAGAACTTTTTTTTCTTATAGCCTTGACTTTGAAGACATTTCTTCACCTTAATTGGCTTTAGAAATATCATGCAAAATAAACTAGCCAAACCCTCGTAGCTTTGTCGAACTTTGAGCAAACAAAAGGATTGTAACACCTGATTGGCTCGTTTGTATGCAATTTCAAGCCAGTGAAAGAACGAAACGTCTTTGAGTCCCATTTTCTTACAAGTAAATTCGTTGTTTCTCTATTATTCAATCCCAATGCCCCCTGCTCTGAGTGTTGAAAATGATTTTACGACATTATTTTAGGTTTTTTTTTCTTGCCCCAAACTATTTGGTTGAATTCCCCTCTTGGAGACACAATACAGAAATTTAATTCAGGAAATTATATAAAGAAAAAAATTGAACAAATTCTTCAAGTTCAAAGAAATTTCATTCATGGAATTGCGAAAAAATTGTAAGTAAGTAACAATGTAGTAGTACCTTATATTTCTAGTACTTTATGTTCCTTGGCACCTTTCCAAGGCAGATTAACAGACTGGTTATTGCTATTGATATCAATTGCACATGGAATTATACAAGAACCTTACAAGAAAACCCACGCCTTTGGCACTATACTTAGACATGTGCATTTTAAAAGTTGGCACGCTATAATGCATGTTATGAAACAATAGTCAAGGTTCTATTGCGCATGGAATTTCACTTCAGCTTCACGTAGACTTTTTTTTTTTCTTGCCCCAAACTATTTTTTTTCATCATTAACCGTTTAGAGACCAATTTCATCAACTTGGAGAAAGTTCAAATAGAATCGTTACTGATATTGATATTAGTGCGTAAACTACAAACTGACAAAATATCCAGAACTTTTTTTTCTTATAGCCTTGACTTTGAAGACATTTCTTCATCTTAATTGGCTTTAGAAATATCATGCAAAATAAACTAGCCAAACCGTCGTTGCGTTGTCGAATTTTGAGCAAACAAAAGGATTGTAACACCTGATTGGCTCGTGTTTATGCAATTTCAAACCAGTGAAAAGAACGAAACGTCTTTGAGTCACATTTAAAAAAAAAAGTAAACTCGATGCTTCTCTATGATTCAATCCCAACGTCCCCCTGCTCTGAGTGTTGAAAATGATTTCACGACATTATTTTAGTTTTTTTCTTGTCCCCAAACTGTTTTTTTATCATGAACCGTTTAGAGACCAATTTGATCAACTTGGAGAAAGTGCAAATAGAATCGTTACTGATATTGATATTAGTGCGTAAACTACAAACTGACAAAAATATCCAGAACTTTTTTTCTTATAGCCTTGACTTAGAAGAAATTTCTTCATCTTAATTGGCTTTAGAAATATCATGCAAAATAAACTAACCAAAGCGTCGTTGCTTTGTCGAATTTTGAGCAAACAAAAGGATTGTAACACCTGATTGGCTCGTTTGTATGCAATTTCAAGCCAGTGAAAAGAACAAAACGTCTTTGAGTCACATTTTTTTTTTAAAGTAAATTCGTTGTTTCTCTATGATTCAATCCCAATGCCCCCCTGCTCTGAGTGTTGAAAATGATTTCACGACATTATTATAGGTTTTTTTTTTCTTGCCCCAAACTATCTGGGTGAATTCACTTTTTGGAGACACAATACAGAAATTTAATTCAGGAAATTATATAAAAAAAAATTGAACAAATTCTTTATTAACATTTATTATCGATTGAAGTCGCTTCCTAGACAGACAATACAGCAATTTCACAAAATCTAAGTATAAGAGTGATTAAATTCTATATCAACATCCATTTCTCGAATACATTGGAAAAAGTTGACAAAATCTAAGTAGCAGAAAGAATAAATTCATTTTCAAAGTTTTTATCGGATACATCAGATAACAGTCATAAAATCCAAGTTCTATTCATTTTGGCTTCATGTGTTGTTACGTTGAATTAAGATTAGACCGGTTTTTCTTTCTATAGTAGAGACTAACGTATATTTCTAGAGTAGAAAAAAAATTCTGGTTAGTCTGAAGCTGATTGTGAGAGTGTTAGGACTCTAAAAAATGGATAGATTTGAGAAAGAGCGAATCATGGGGGATCTACTGTTTATGGAAAAACGTTTGATTCTAGATGACGATTTTCTATAGCTCTCTATTCAAAGGAAGATATTTTCTCATGGAATGCTTGTCGATATTGACCATAAACTCTAATTTTTGTAAGAAAATTATAGAAAGTAATTTCATTCATGGAATTGCGAAAAAATTGTAAGTAAGTAACAATGACTGTGTGCGTGTGTGTGTGTGTGTATGTGTGCAAGCTAGCGCTCCGGCGCGCCCCCTCCGGCACGCTGGAGGGGGGCATTAAACAGTGGAATTTGTGAAGAAATTGCTCTGCCATGCAAACATTGAAAATTGTTTGTGATAAAGAGAGAAAAAAAAGAGTTGTCCTGTTATCGACATTAGCTAGTTTAATTGTGCTAGCTTGCACAAACAAACACACAGAAACGCACACACACACACACATACATACACACACACACACACACACACACACACACACACACACACACACACACACACACACACACACACACACACACACACACACACACACACAGACATTGTTACTTACTTACTATGTAACAATTCTTAATAAAGAATTTATTCAATTTTTTTTATATAATTTCCTGAATTAAATTTCTGTATTGTGTCTCCAAGAGGGGAGTTCAACCAGATTGTTTGGGGCAAGAAAAAAACCTAAAATAATGTTGTGTAATCATTTTCAACACTCAGAGCAGGGGGGCATTGGGATTGAATAATAGAGAAACAACGAATTTACTTGTAAAATAAAATGTGACTCAAAGACGTTTCGTTCTTTTCACTGGCTTGAAATTGCATACAAACGAGCCAATCAGGTGTTACAATCCTTTTGTTTGCTCAAATTCGACAAAGCAGCGACGGTTTGGTTCATTTATTTTGCATGATATTTCTAAAGCCAATTAAGATGAAGAAATGTCTTCAAAGTCAAGGCTATAAGAAAAAAGTTGTGGATATTTTTGTCAGTTTGTAGTTTACGCACTAATATCAATATCAGTAACGATTCTATTTGAACTTTCTCCAAGTTGATCAAATTGGTCTCTAAACGGTTCATGATAAAAAAAAATAGTTTGGGGGCAAGAAAAAAAAAACTAAAATAATGTCTTGAAATCATTTTCAAAACACAGAGCAGAGGGACGTTGGGATTGAATCATAGAGAAACAACGAATTTACTTTTTGAAAAAAATTTTTACTCAAAGACGTTTCCTTCTTTTCACTGGCTTGAAATTGTATACAAACGAGCCAATCAGGTGTTACAATCCTTTTGTTTGCTCAAAATTCGACAAAGCAACGATGGTTTGGCTAGTTTATTTTGCATGATATTTCTAAAGCCAATTAAGATAAAGAAATGTCTTCAAAGTCAAGGATATAAGAAAAAAAGTTCTGGACATTTTTGTCAGTTTGTAGTTTACGCACTAATATCAATATCAGTAACGATTCTATTTGAACTTTCTCCAAGTTGATCAAATTGGTCTCTAAACGGTTCATGATAAAAAAATAGTTTGGGGGCAAGAAAAAAAAAACTAAATAATGTCATGAAATCATTTTCAACACTCAGAGCAGGGGGACGTTGGGATTGAATCATAGAGAAACAACGAATTTACTTTTTTTTTAAATGTGACTCAAATACGTTTCGTTCTCTTCACTGGCTTGAAATTGCATACAAACGAGCCAATCAGGTGTCACAATCCTTTTGTTTGCTCAAAATTCGACAAAGCAACGATGGTTTGGCTAGCTTATTTTGCATGATATTTCTAAAGCCATTCAAGATGAAGAAATATCTTCAAAGTCAAGGCTATAAGAAAAAAAAGTTCTGGATATTTTGTCAGTTTGTAGTTTACGCCATAATATCAATATCAGTAACGATTCTATTTGAACTTTCTCCAAGTTGATCAAATTGGTCTCTAAACAGTTCATGATAAAAAAATAGTTTGGGACAAGAAAAAAAATGTCCACGTGAAGCTGAAGTGTAATTCAATGCGCAATAGAAACTTGACTATTGTTTCATAGCATGCATTATAGCGTGCCAACTTTTAAAATGCACATGTCTAAGTATAGTGCCAAAGGCGTGGGGTTTCTTATACGGTTCTTGTATAATTCCATGTGCAATTGATATCAATAGCAATAACCAGTCTGGTAATCTGCCTTGGAAAGGTGCCAAGGAACATAAAGTAATAGAAATATAAGGTACAACTACATTGTTACTTACTTACAATTTTTTCGCAATTCCATGAATGAAATTTCTTTCTATAATTTTCTTACAAAAATTAGAGTTTATGGTCAATATCGACAAGCATTCCCTGAGAAAATATCTTCCTTTGAATAGAGAGCTCTAGAAAATCGTCATCTAGAATCAAACGTTTTTCCATAAAAATTAGATCCCCCATGATTCGCTCTTTCTCAAATCTATCCATTTTTTAGAGTCCTAACACTCTCACAATCAACTTTAGACTAACCAGAATTTTTTTCTACTCTAAAAATATACGCTCGTCTCTACTATAGAAAGAAAAACCGGTCTAATCTTAATTCAACGTAACAACACATGAAGCCAAAATGAATAGAACTTGGATTTTATGACTGTTATCTGATGTATCCGATAAAAACTTTGAAAATGAATTTATTCTTTCTGCTACTTAGATTTTGTCAACTTTTTCCGATGTATCCGAGAAATGGATGTTGATATAGAATTTAATCACTCTTAAACTTAGATTTTGTGAAATTGCTGTATTGTCTGTCTAGGAAGTAACTTCAATCGATAATGAATGTTAATAAAGAATTTGTTCAATTTTTTTTGTATAATTTTCTGAATTAAATTTCAAGTTGAAATTTCAAGCTGAATTCAAAGTCAAGGCTATAAGAAAAAAAAGTTCTGGATATTTTTGTCAGTTTGTAGTTTACGCACTAATACTCAAAGACGTTTCCTTCTTTTCACTGGCTTGAAATTGTATACAAACGAGCCAATCAGGTGTTACAATCCTTTTGTTTGCTCAAAATTCAACAAAGCAACGATGGTTTGGCTAGTTTATTTTGCATGATATTTCTAAAGCCAATTAAGATAAAGAAATGTCTTCAAAGTCAAGGATATAAGAAAAAAATTTCTGGATATTTTGTCAGTTTGTAGCTTACGCACTAATATCAATATCAGTAACGATTCTATTTGAACTTTCTCCGAGTTGATCAAATTGGTCTCTAAACGGTTCATGATAAAAAAAAATATTTGGGGGCAAGAAAAAAAAACTAAAATAATGTCGTGAAATCATTTTCAACACTCCGAGCAGGGGGACGTTGAGATTGAATCACAGAGAAACAACGAATTTACTTTTTAAAAAAATGTGATTCAAAGACGTTTCGTTCTTTTCACTGGTTTGAAATTGTTTACAAACGAGCCAATCAGGTGTTACAATCCTTTTGTTTACTCAAAATTCGACAAAGCAAAGATGGTTTGTCTAGTTTATTTTGCATGGTATTTCTAAAGCCAATTAAGATGAAGAAATGTCTTCAAAGTCAAGACTATAAGAAATAAAAGTTCTGGATATTTTTGTCGGTTTGTAGTTTACGCACTAATATCAATATCAGTAACGATTCTATTTGAACTTTCTCCAAGTGGATCAAATTAGTCTCTAAACGGTTCATGATAAAAAAAAATAGTTTGGGACAAGAAAAAAAATTAAAACAATGTCGTGAAATCATTTTCAACCCTCAGAGCAGGGGGGGGCGTTGGGATTGAATCATAGAGAAACAACGGATTTACTTAAAAAAATGTGACTCATAGACGTTTCGTTCTTTTCAGTGGTTTGAAATTGCATACAAACGAGCCAATCAGGTGTTACAATCCTTTTGTTTGCTCAAAATTTGACAAGGCAACGACGGTTTGGCTAGTTTATTTTGCATGATATTTCTAAAGCCAATTAAGATGAAGAAATGTCTTCAAAGTCAAGGCTATAAGAAAAAAAAGTTCTGGATATTTTTGTCAGTTTGTAGTTTACGCACTAATAACAATATCAGTAACGATTCTATTTGAACTTTCTCCAAGTTGATCAAATTGGTCTCTAAACGGTTCATGATGAAAAAATAGTTTGAGGCAAGAAAAAAAAACTGAAATAATGTCGTGAAATCATTTTCAACACTCAGAGCAGGGGGATGTTGGGATTGAATCATAGAGAAACAACGAATTTACTTTAAAAAAATGTGACTCAAAGACGTTTCGTTCTTTTCACTGGCTTCAAATTGCATACAAACGAGCCCATCAGGTGTTACAATCCTTTTGTTTGCTCAAAATTCGACAACACTACGACGGTTTGGCTAGTTTATTTTGCATGATATTTCTAAAAGTCAATTAAGATGAAGAAATGTCTTCAAAGTCAAGGCTATAAGAAAAAAAAGTTCTGTATATTTTTGTCAGTTTGTAGTTTACGCACTAATATCAATATCAGTAACGATTCTATTTGAACTTTCTCCAAGTTGATCAAATTGGTCTCTAAACGGTTCATGATAAAAAAATAGCTTGGGGGCAAGAAAAAAACAATTAAAATAATGTCGTGAAATCATTTTCAACACTCAGAGCAGAGGGACGTTTGGATTGAATCATAGAGAAACAACGAATCTACTTTTTTTTTTAAAAATGTGACTCAAAGACGTTTCGTTCTTTTCATTGGCTTGAAATTGCATACAAACGAGCTTATCAGGTGTTACAATCCTTTTGTTTGCTCCGAATTTGACAAAGCAACGAAGGTTAGACTAGTTTTAGTTTACATAATATTTCTAAACTCAATTAAGATGAAGAAATTTCTTCAAAGTCAAGCCTATAAGAAAAAAAAAGTTCTTGATATTTTTGTTAGTTTGTAGTTTCCGTGCTAATATCAATATCAGTAACGATTCTATTTGAACTTCCTCCAAGTTGATCAAATTGGTCTCTAAACGGTTCATGATAGAAAAAAAAATAGTTTGGGGGCAATAAAAAAAAACTAAAATAATGTCGTGAAATCATTTTTAACACTCAGAGCAGAGGGACGTTTGGATTGAATCATAGAGAAAAAACGAATTTACTTTTTTTTAAATGTGACTCAAAGACGTTTCGTTCTTTTCATTGGCTTGAAATTGCATACAAACGAGCCAATCAGATGTTACAATCCTTTTGTTTGCTCAAAATTCGACAAAGCAACGACGGTTTGGCTAGTTTATTTTGCATAATATTTCTAAAGCCAATTAAGATGAAGAAAGGTCTTCAAAGTCAAGGCTATCAGAAAAAAAAGTTCTGGATATTTTTGTCAGTTCGTAGTTTACGCACTAAAAAAAACTTGGAGTTGAAACAAACTTGTGTGGGGGATTCCCCGTTCATACTGTTATCTTTTTTTCGCAATGTTTAGGAACCAGAGGGGAAACTCCACTCGCTTGGAAAGGTAGCAACAAGACATAAGCAAATAGATCGTAGGTTCATAACATGTTTAATCACGTGTAGAGGTCCCATAGAATAACAATAGGAGGAACATAGTGCTATAGAATAGCATGAGAGGGACCATAAACCTTTATAATAGCATGGGACGGAACACAGCCCTATAGACGAGCAGGAGAGGGAACATAAGTCCTTAGAATATTATAGGAAGGAACATAAACCCTTAGAATAGCATGGGAGGGAACATAAACCCTTAGAATAGCATGGGAAGGAACATAAACCCTTAAAATAGCATGGGAGGGAACATAAGCCCTTAGAATAGCATAGGAAGGAACATAAGCCCTTAAAATAGAATGGGAGGGAACATAAGCCCTTAGAATAGCATAGGAGGGAGCAAAAGCCCTTAGAATAGCATAGGAGGGAAGATGAACCCTTAGAATAGCATAGGATGTAACTTAAGCCCTTAGAATAACATGGGAGGGACCATAAGCTATTAAAATACCATAGGAAGGAACATAGCGTAACCCTTATCATAGCATGGGAGGGAACATAAACCATTAGAATAGAATGGGACGGAACATAAGCCCTTATAATAGTATAGGAAGGAACATTGCGCTATTGAATAGCATGGGAGGGAACATGAACCACCCAAATCCATAAGTACATGCCCTGAAAAGGTGTCAAGGAACGTATCTCCCCAAATAACACCATTATAAGTACTCTAATACACCTCGCTCCCATCATCCCATCCCTCCAAAAATATTTTGTTCAGAGATTTCATGTTAAAAAATTATCCAATCACTAATTACCCCTTTTTTGCAAATGTCATTCAAACAATTCTGATTGCAACATCCAGTTTTTTAATAACAAACTACTCTCGAGTTACACTCCAATCTGCAAATCCCTTACCCCAATTTTGCAAATGTCAATCAAACAATCCTGAATGCAACATCCAATTTTTTAATAACAAAATACTATCGAGTTACAATCCAATCCGCAAATCCCTTACCCCTTTTTTGCAAATGTCAATCAAACAATTAAAAAATGTCCACGTGAAGCTGAAGTGTAATTCCAATGTGCAATTGATATCAATAGCAATAACCAGTCTGGTAATCTGCCTTGGAAAGGTGCCAAGGAACATAAAGTCGTAGAAATATAACTTAGAACTCTACTGCCGTTGAAGATTTTTCAAACGGACAATTTTAGCAGATTTTGGTTATGTTTTTCAGCATTTTTTTCTGAACATTTTAATGTAAAAAAAAGCTTCCTAATTGTCAAAAAAGAAAAAACCGAGGGATTTTGTCCCTTCCACCCCCTTTGAGCAGCCCCAGAAGGTTTTCCTGGCAGGTGATTTTAGCCGATTTAGGATATTTTGTTGAGCGATTTTTTTCTGAACATTTTGGTGTAAAAAACCTTTCGTTGCAATTTTGTCCCGGTCAAACCATACTTTTACTGGACTGGGTTGTAATACAAGGCACCAGAACAAACTGGAGACTTGTAAGCCCGCGGCTACTAGCCAATACAGATTATCTTTTCAACAATATTTTGTGTCTCATTTTAACAAGTAAGTGACAAGGAAGAGTGAATATTTAAATTATATTTTGTGTCTCATTTCATTCATGTCATTTGACATAATAAATTCGTATCGTATGGAAATTACAAAGAAAAAATTTCCGGAAGAAGAATAATTTTACGTTTGAAATTATCAAAATTACAATACTCTTTTTTCACGTTTTTAGTAGCTTTTAGTAGCTTGCACGTTTTTAGTAGCTTCAAACCTTCTCATCCTTTTTTGCCTTATGGGCTCATCTGTGCATTGAGATGATAGAGTGATGTAATGGGCGTGGGCAAGCATTCAACGGTTGTCTATTGCCCAGCTAGGACGGTATACTATAGGTCCCTTTGTTAATAGTTTTAAGACTTTCCAGAAAAACCAATTCACGAAAATGAAGGGAGGCAACGATTTTACTGTTTTTAATCCAGACATAAAAAAGGTATTTTTTAAAATCTATGGGATATATTTCAGTATATGTGTCTAATGACAGACTGAAACTTTTATTTAATTAATAATTTGCTATAGAAGTCATGCTTAAATAATAACATCATCTTGAAACAATTTTGAAATGAAAGTGGCAAGTTTTAAGGTAGAGAAACTAATGTTAATTGTTCCCAGGCAAAGTTAGTATAATCATAGCTTTACCTCTTTTTTTTATTTACATTTAACGCTTAGGCGACTCAGTGCCAGTGAAAGAGGCGAAAAAAAGCTTTCCTAACAGCTAAAGGCCCGATATAATTAGTATTATGACTAGTCTTAATTGACAGAAAAAGGTCTTCCGATCAATTTTTTTATATTAATTAAAAAAAGGCAGGATCTGTTCTTCATAATTTATGCATAAGTTTCTTAAGATGTAAACGCCTTATGACTCTTGTTGCATTATTTATGGCGAAGCTCAACATTAACAGCAGTATCCATTACACATTATTAAGACGGATCATATAAAGCTAGCAAACACGTTATATTAGAAACTACAAAGACGGATTTAATATTAGGTAATACAAAGACAGATCATTAATGTCCATGGTAAAAGCCTGTCAAACAGCGTATGCAGTCCGAGGCCGACAAGACTAGTCCAGACTTAAGCGACCAGACATGTTATATTTTGGAACTAAATGTTCAGGGACGAGATCCTAAAAAGCAACCAGACAGATTTCTGTAGCTACACCCATTTCTGGACCAATTAGAGACAATGAATACAGAGGGTACTTCAAATATGGGGACTGGAGTATCATAGCTATGATGCTATTTCAACCAATCTATAGCAGCCAGAATCAATATAAGGAGAGATTATTATTGTAATTCATATTAGTAAGAGAATTGAATTCAGAGAGACAAAAGTTTATTTTTATGCTCTTTTTTGAAAATATATTGGCATAGAAAATGAGTGCTTTGTTTAAACTATTGGAGCTTGATGGTGGAGCAGTAGTAGTGGAAATTTCACGAGGATCCCGACTATCCCTTGAATGGGACGATTTGTATGCAAGATATGTGATATCATTGAGCAAATTTAAATTGGAGGAGCAGTTATGCTTTGCTGCGAAACTAAATATAGTGCATATAAATAGACTTCAAGCTGCTTTAGATATTGAGGAAAATAAATTGTATCAGTGATTATTATTATTATTGTAATTATATTTAGTAAAAATGTTTCCAAATCGAAGGTATTTTTTATAGTAGGTTAGCGTATATTCTTAAAGTAGAAAAAGAAACCTGGTTAGTCTGAAGTTATTTGTGAGAGTGTTAGCACTGCATAAAATGGATAGATTTGAGAAAGAGAAAATTATTGGGAGTCTTGTGTTTATGGAAAAATACTCTATTCTAGATGATGATTTTCTGGATTTATCTGTTCAAAGGAAGATATTTTCAGAGAATGCTTGTCAATACAATAAAAACTGATTCTCCGTCATTAGACTATTGTATAAAGCTTTTACGTCGTGGTCTGAACGCATATACAAAATTTACTGACATATTAATCGAGACAAGACGAAATGATATTTTGGATTTGCTTTTGAACACACTACCTTATGAGTTTAAGACTATGATTTTTTCAGTAGAAATATGTTCTTCAAAGAGGATTTACTCATCTCTCTCCTCTCTCCTACTCAATTTGCGGATCGTAGGTCAGTTCCATTTTGGCGCTGAGAGTGTCAGCACATGAAAAAATGTTCTATACATGTCCACTATGCACGTATACACTGGGAGGCTGGTCATCATATGAGAGTTACACAATGATTTACAAATATGATGAGAACTGCAGATTATGCAACCCGTATAAATTGCATAGAGGATATGCCGTACAAATTAAAGGTTGTAGTTCATGTCTTGAAGAGATGTGTGACTCTCACCCTAGAGGAAACCTATGCTCCAATAATCAGTGGGAGAATGCCTATCTTGGTATGATTGGAAATAATCCTAAACGTGATTTTAGTTTATTACCAAGAGACTTGTGTCGTCGCGGCTTTAAATTGTTTTGGGAGGAGGAACCAGGTCTACGATTCAACTGTTGGAATAAAAAAAGAATTTGGTTTCTACATCATCGTTGTGAGGACAAGGGCTACTATGATTATAAGCCTACTGATTTTAGCTTAGCTGTCACAGAATGTGATTCACCATTTGAAGACACAGTAGTTGACATTGCTTCAAATAAGCAACTTGAAACACGGGAATTTTACACTATAAATGAAAATCTTATCATTGACTATACAAAGAGATATGATATGAGTGAAGTTACATTATACTGTAGAAAATGTGACCCTAACATTGTAGCACATCAAGATCAGTATACAGTGAATTCAGATGATCTACCGGCATTAGTTGTTCTCGACAAATACCTATAGGTAGTAGAAGAAGAAATGAAAAGAGTAGAAAGGTCCTTTTTATCATGTATATACTATATTTTTATTAATAAACAATTTTACATACATTTTTTGAGAATTTTATTCATAGGGCACTAAAATCAGTATTATACACGTTTGAAAGTATATTTTCCCCTAGGAAGTCGTTCAGACGAGGAAAGTCAACGTAAATGCTGAGAAACTGCTTGTAGGTATAGCCACAAAATCTTAAAATGAAATAGAGTAGTGCATGAAAGCCACAGGTCTTAGTCGTCAAATCCTGCACTCTCCTCCGATTTTGAATAATAGTTTTCCCACTGCTTTCAGTAAAGTTTTTGATGCTTGGGGTGTACAATTGATGTGATAGGCAAAGATGATCCAAAAATTCTATATTCTTTGCTGTTTGAAAGATGTATAGCCAATGACCTGTCTTCACACTCGACGGACTGTTATTGATAATGATTAGGGTATTGTTAACACTTGGAATTTTTTCATTGAAGTCCAATGATATGCAATATGACCTATATTGGGACAAGTATAAATCCATACTAAATACCCTTATTTTTTGGTTTGTGTTAATGGTGCAAGGTCTAGTAGAACACTGGATCTAATATTTTCTTTAACGCTCTCGTTGAAATTTTTACCCGACTCCCAGGCCTGTAGTGTGGAGGCAGCAGAATTTGATAAAGCAGGTAAAAAATATTTTCTGGCAAGGGGTAGTGCAAAACAAAATAGCCTAGCAAACTAACTACCAAGACCATAGTCAGACATTATAGTACGTCCCTTTTAATAGTGCTATCCATGACCTATTTGACGAGGACTCAGAGCACCAACATAGCAGTCAATATTAGGACAGACAAATGGAATCCTTCTATTTTTCATCTTAGAAGGCAGCGTTGGGTCGAAAATGACATGTAGTCACAGCTAAGCCTTTTTTTATTGCTTGAGGACCACCCAATTCACTTCTTAGTGTTAACTGAAAGAGTTCCAAATATGGAGTGTTTACAGGAACATACTGAATATGCTTTATATGATAGTGATGAACATGTTCATGGGTTGATTTTCTTACAAGAAAACGTAGGAGGGGTACATTCGAATTACCAACTCTCAATGTTTCCACAAAGGAGGCATCAAGAAATATACAAGAGTTCGAGGCAAAACCAGGTGGATAATCTGCAAAAATAACAAGATTCATCCCGCTGAAATTTCCAGCGGGAATATATATGTATATATATATATATATATATATATATATATATATATATATATATATATATATATATATATATATATATATATATATATATATCCATATATATATATATATTCCAGCGGGATATATATATATATATATATATATATATATATATATATATATATATATATATATATATATATATATATATATATATATATATATATATATATATATATATATATATATATATATATATATATATATATATATATATATATATATATATATATATATATATATATATATATATATATATATATATATATATATATATATATATATATATATATATATATATATATATATATATATATATGTATATTATATATATATATATATGTATATATAAAGGAATCACACACACATTAGGAATCACACACACATTATTTTGCTTGTAGGAGATTGATGTTTGGGGATCATTCCCCTTAAGCAAGGAAGATGAAGTGTTACTTGCAGAGTGTTTAAATAGAGCTGAACAATGGAATACTTTTGTCAATACTTGGGAGCATGAAGCTCAAAGTATTTATCTTAACTTGAAAAGTCGGTATCCTATCTAAATGTTCTAAATGATGGGGTGGGTGGGGGGATCCCATTTCAAATTAAAAAAAAATGTTGTTGTTCATTAAATGTGTTGTAAATAATATTTTTTTTTGTAAATAAAAAACTGTGATATTATTTTAAGTTTATTTATTGTTTAATAAAACTAATTTACTATGAACAATTTTATCCTAAACAGCCCTGATTGGAAAATAAACACTTTCAGATATTTTCCAATGAAGATTATTTCTTTGATTTATCATCAACATTTACTGATTTAAATGATGTGGTGAAGAAAAAGTCAGACAATACAACTCCCACTGCTGGTGATGGCCTGTCCTATGTCCAAAGTCATATAAGGAGTTGAGAGGACAGGCACTGGGATATGAATATAGATCAGATATTGATACTGACGGTGAGTTAACCGCAGCAGTAACCCAGGAGTATCTTTTAGTTGGAAAATTAAATCACGAGATATTTAATACATCTCAATGGTTGCCTCCCAATGTCAAGATTGACATAAAGGTACAACTAGCTCCATCGAATTTTATTTTGAGAAAAACACTTGCTGCAGCACCTGATGCAAATGTCATTATCACTTCGGCAATTTTTCATGTTCGAAAACAACTGGTTATGAGCTCTGTTGCATTGGCAGTGGAAAAGCTGAGAGCATATGGTAAAAATATCAAACTTCGTGTCCCCCATACCGTCACCTACCAACGTTTCACTGCCGCTTGCTTTCGCACTTATACCGATTCATCAATTATCAATGGAGAAATCCCATCAAAACTTGCTTTGAACTTTGTGAAGAGTGCTAGTACCGTTGGATCCTGGATTACATCCTCATGTTTTTAATTTTTTTTGGTCGATCTAGCCTTGTGTGCAAAGTAATGGAAATTCCCTTGTACACTTTACCAGTTGATAAAAAATCCTATAGAAGTCTGTATGAGTTGACTATCCATTCTCTTGATCATGACGAACAACTATTTAAAAAGGGAATAACCAATTCAACGTTTTCAAAAAAATTATGGTGTAATTATTTTAGACTTGTCTGGCATTCAAGATATGAGTATAGTACGAACGGGGAATGTAGGTTTAGAGTGCACATTTTCCAATGTTATGACTGAAAGTATCACATTAATATCACTGAGTCAATTTGAAACCTATTGAAACTTTATTGAACCACGACTTTATGGAAAGCAGTGGGAAAACCATTATTCAAAATCGGAGGAAAGTACCTCAGTGCAAGTGTTGTAAGTTATGCCCTGGGGGCATTAAAGTTTATATCGAAATGTACCATAGAAAATTCAAAAAGGGCTCATTTGATTGGAAACCGAAATTGTCCTTTTTATTATTCGAAAGTGAGTGGAAAGTAATTAACCCCCCTATTACGCCCACAATTTATCAAAAACATTCAATCAAAATTCAGAGATAGCCATTTTGTTCAACATAGTTGAAAGATCTGGAAATTATGCATTTAAGGATGACAAACCCCCGAGAGCCCCAAGGGCAAAGGTTGTAGTTTATGCCCTGGGGGCATATAAGATTATATAAATAGTGTTATCGTAAAACTTCAAAAGGGGCTCAGTCAATTTGAAATTGAGAGGGCTAGTATGCCCTTGGTAATAGTCGAAAGTGATTGGAGCGTAACTAACCTCCCTCTCACGCCCACCATTCCTCCAAACACATGCAATCAAAATTTTCAGATAGTCATTTTGTTCAAAGTAGTAGAAAGTTCTGGAAATTAGGTCTTTGAGAATGACCATAGGGTAAGGGTTGTAATTTATGCCGTGGGGGCATATAAGGTGTCTATAGAAAGCGTTGTCATTTCCAAAAGTGTTCGTTCGATTGGAAATCAAAACCCCTAGTGCCCTTTTCAATAGTCGAAGAGTGATTGGAAGGCTTGACATTTTTATAGTAAAGATCGATTTGGATATAATTTATTTTTACTTATTGTGTTTTAGAACAGGGCCCTTCGTATCGAAGGAGTTGTCGTGGGAACTTCGAAACGGGCACATTCGATTGAAAATAGAAAGGGCTAATGCCCTTTTTAATAGTCAAAAGTGATTGGAGGGCAGCTAGTCCCCCTTCCACACCCACCCTCCCACTTGTTCATTATGTTTAAAAACTAAATGTAGCCTTAAGATTAAATCAAAATGTACTGTGATAATACTAATTCCCAATAAGGCATCCCAGCAGTATCCCAAAAACGACTGAGGGTATTATTTTCAAACTTTTGGGGCTAGTTCTGCTCTTCAAATTTAACCAAATCGAAATAGCGTAAGTGTATCCAAGCTATCAAAGAAAGTAAACAGATTTTTTTGCGAATGGTATCAAGTTTTCCATTTCAGGTCAACTAGAGGAGGTATGAAACTAAATTAAACAGTACTATTTGTGTCCAGATTTTAAAAATGGTGTATGTTGTTGAAAATTGCTGAAAATTTTTCTCCAGCATACAAATAGCAGGCCAAACTATAAAGTCTTAAAAAACAAAAAGATTTAAAGTATTATTTTCTTTTTCCCTGAAAAGACTATTTCAATATAAAACGAACAGAAATTAATCAAAAAAAACTTTCTCTACAAACTAAGTTTTTTAAATAAAAGTAAAGAACTCCATTAAACAAAAAAGGAGCAAAAATAAAGTCAAATAATCTACCAAGCGTGAAACTACCACAAATTAGCATCGACAAATAAATAAAACCCAAAACGAACAGAATGTACAATAAATAACCGAGTCAAACTCAAAACGAGCAGAAATTAACATAAGTTGGGCGCAAACCCCCTCTACCTTCCCAAAACCAGAACAAAATTTGCAGCAGGATGCTCCCCCAACAGTCTTCAGGGCAAGGGTTATAAGTTATGCCCTGGGGGCATATAACGTTTTTATTGAAATCTTTGTCGTAGAAAATTGAAAAAGGGCTCATTCGAATGGAAATTCAAAGGGCTAGTGCTCTTTTTAATAGTCAAAACTGATTTGAGGGCAACTAACCACCCTCTCACGCCAACCTTTTCCCCAAACACATCCAATCAAAATTTTTAGACAGCCATTTTATACAACGTAGTTGAAAGTTTTGGAAATTAGGTCTTTAAGGATGAAAACCCCTCCCCCCACATGCCTTAGGGCAAGGGCTGTAAGTTATGCCCTGGGGGTCTATTAGGTTTTTATAGAAAGCGATGTTGTAGGAAATTCAAAAAGGGCTCATTCAATTGGAAATTGAAAGGGCTTTTACCTTTTTTAATAGTCGAAAGCGATTGAAGGGCAACCAACCCCTCTCTTACGCCCACCATTTCCCCAGACACATCCAATCCAAATTTTGAGATAGCCAATTTGTTCAACGTAGATGTATGTTCTGAAAATTAGGTCTTTGATGATGACAACCCCCCCAGAGTCCTCAGGGCTAAGGTTATAAGTTATCCCCTGTGGGCATATAAGGTTTTTTATAGAAAAAGTTGTCGTAGAAACTTCAAAAAGGTTCATTCAATTGGAAATTAAAAGGGCTAGTGCCCTTTTTAATAGGCTAGTCGAAACTGATTGGAGGGCAACTAACCTCCCTCTCACGCCTACCATTTCCCCAAACAAATCCAATCAAAATTTTGACATAGCCTTTTTTTTCAACGTAGTTAAAAGTTCTGGATATTATGTCTTTGAGGATGATCACCCCCCACGTCCCTTAGGGAAAGGGTTGTAAGTTATGCCCTAGGGGCACATAAGGTTTTTATAGAGCGTTGTAATAGAAACTTTGAAAACCTTGAAGGGTTAATGCCGTTTTTAATTGTCAAAAGTTATTGGGGGAAAACTAACATCCCTCCCACGCCCACCATTTCCCCAAAAATATCCAATAAAAATTTTAAGATAGCCAGTTTGCTCAACCTATTTGAAAAGTCCGGAAATTATGTCTTTGAGGATAGTAGTAAGCTGGTATAAGATTTGAGGTTGTATAAAGCGACCAATCCCTCTATACTAAGGACCTATAAAGTGACCAAGCATGTTATATTTGGAAGTAGGGAGGATATCCTATAAAGCGCATGGACTCGTTTCAGAGGCAACACCCCTTTTCTGGGCCAATCAGAGAGACCGGATAGAGAGGGTAGTCCATGAACGGTAACTTGATTAGTATAGTAATCTGATTCAAATATAAGGAGTGATTTTCATTGTAGTTCACATTAGTAAGAGAATTGAATTCAGAGAGAACAGTTTATTATTATTTGAGACGATATTAGCAAAGAAAATGAGTGGTACGTTTACACTATTGGAGCTTGATGGTGGAGCAGGTAGCATCAATGATACAAGGGCGAGAGTACCAAATGTGGCAGTGGAAATAGCACGAGGATATAGACTAAGCCTTGAATGGGCCGATGTGTACGTAAGATACGTGATATGACTGATCAAATTTGAATTGGGGTAACATTTTTATCTTGCAACGAAACGGAACATTGTACATATAGATAAACTTTAAGCTGCTATAGATATACTAGTGAAATATATCGAGGAAAATAAATTGAATCAGTGATTATTATTGTTGTAATTATATTCAATAAAATTGTTTCTAAATCGAAGATATTTTTTCTATAGTAGGTTAGCGTATATTTTTAAGAGTAGAAAAAGAATCGTGGTTAGTCTTAAGTTGGTTGTGAGAGTGTTAGGACTCTAAAAAATGGATAGATTTGAGAAGGAGAAAATCATAGAGAATCTAGTGTTTATGGAAAAAGGTTTGATTCTGGATGATGGTTTTCTGGAATTATCCATTCAAAGAAAGATATTTTCTCAGGGAATGCTTGTTGATATAATGAAAAATGATTCTCTGTCATTAGATTATTGCATGAAGCCTTTACGTCGTGGTCCAAAGGCGATTACAAAATTTATTAACATATTAATCACGAAAAGGGAAAATGAAACCGCGGATTTGGTTCTAATCACACACTAGCTTTGAAATTTAATAGACTATGATTTTGTCAAGAGAAAAATGTGGTTCAAGGAGGATTTACTCTTCTCTCTCTATCCCGTTTAATTTGTTGATAGCAGCTCAGTTTAATTTTGGCTGTGAGATTGTCAACACATGAAAAAAAGTTCTATGCATTTCCGTTATGCATGTACACACTGGGCAGCTGTTCATAATGTGAGAATTGCACAATGATTGATGAGTATGATGAAAAGTGTAGATTATGCAACCTGTGTAAATTGCATAGAGGATATGCCGTACAAATTAAAGGTTGTAATTCATGTCTTGAAGGGGTATGTGACTCTCATCCGAGAGGACACCTATGCTCTAATTGCCACTATGATAAATTTAATCAGTGGGAGAATACATATCCTGGTATGATTGGAAAGAATCCTAAACGTGATTTTAGTTTATTGCTAAAAGATTGGTATCGTCGTGGTTCAGATTCTTTTGGGAGGAGCCAGGTCTACGATTCAACTGTTGGAACAACAAAATAAATTTGGTTTCTACGTCATCGTTGTGAAGACAATGGCTACTATGATTATAAGCCTAATGTTTTCTATTTGGCTGTTACGGAATGTGAATCACCACTTGAGGACACTGTATGTGACATTGCTTCAAATAAGCAAATTGAAACATGCGAACTTTAAAAAATGAATGAAAATAGTATCATTGACTATGCAAAGAGATATGATAAGAATTAAGTTACATTGTATTGTAGAAAATGTGACCCTGACATTGCAGTTCATCAGGATCAGTATACAGTAAATTCAGATAATCTACCTGCATTAGTTGATCTCGACAAATACCTATACGTAGTAGAAGATGAAATCTAAAGAGTAGAAAAGTCGTTTTTTATCATTTATATTCATTATTTTTTTATTAATAAACAATTTTACTTACATTAAAAAAAAATTATTCGTAGTGCACTAAAATCAATAATAACACAGTTGAAAGTATATTTTCCACTAGGAAGTTGTTCAATCGAAGAAAGTCAACGTGAATGCTGAGAAACTTATTGTAGGCATAGCCACGACATCTGAACATGAAAAAGAGTAAAGCATGAAAGCCCCAGGTCTTAGACGTTAAATTCTGCACTCTCTTCCGGTTTTGAATAATAGTTTTCTCACTGCTCTTAATAAAATTACTGATAGGCGGAGTGTAGAGTGTATATGACAGGTCAAGATGACAAAAAAATTCGATATTCTTTACTATTTGAAAGATGCATAGCCAATGACCTGTCTTCAAACTCGATGGACTGCTATTAACAATTATTAGGGTATTGTTAACCCTTGGAATTTTTCAATTAAGTCCGAAGGTATGCAATAGGACTTGTACTGGGATATGTATAAATTCATATTAAATACGCTGATTATTTGGTTTGTGTTCATGGTGCAAGGTCTAGTAGAACACTGCCGTCGGGTGTGATTTCCCAGTAGGTTTCAAATTGACTCAAATATATTATCTTGATACTCTTAGTCAGAGCATCGGCAAAAGTGCACTATAAAAGCACATTCCTCGTTCGTACTATGCTCATATACTGGGTTCCAGTCAGATCCAAAACAATTACACCATGATTTTTTGAAAACATTGAATCAGTTATTCCATTTTCAAATAGTTGTGAATCATGATCTAGGGATTGCATGGTCAACTCATAAAGAGTTCTGTAGGATTTTTTATCAAATGATAGAGTGTACAGTGGGATTTCATTCACTTTGCACACAAGGCTAGATGGACCAAAAAAAATCATCGGGGGATGCAGTCCAGGATCCAACGGCACTGACATTCTTCACAAAGGCCAAAGCGAGTTTTGATGGTATTTTTCCATTGATAAATGATGAATCCTTATAGCTGCGAGAGCCAGTGGCAATGTGACGTTGATTGGTGATGGTATTGGGGACAAGAAATTTAATGTTGTTACCATCGGATCTTAGCTTTTCCACTGCCAATGCAACATAGCTCATAACCTGTTGTTTTCGAACATGAAGAATTGTCGAAGTGATAATGACATTTGAATCGGGTGCTGCAGCAAGTGTTTTTCTAAAAATAAAATTCAACGCCTTCAACACCGATCTAATGCACCTTCAATACCGATCCAAGAATCAAAATCAGAGTTGTATCCTAGCCACCACACAAGTAACTGTTTCTTGCCCCTGTGAGTACGAGTCTTTAATATCTTTTCAATTTGATAGATTTCACTAGTGTCTCTAACTTTTTGTAGTTAATAGTCATAAAAGCCGCCGAGAATCTCTTCATCTTTGGTACCTTGCAGAAGATAAGTTATGGGTTTGGTGTCTAGGATTTTTGCCACTTTAAAAAGTTCAGTGGAAAAAAAGTAATTACTCTTTTCAAAAACATTACTAATTCTATTAATTCGAACAGTATCACATACATTAAACTTTGTCTTCACAATCGTTTCATTGGAATATTGTTTAAGAAATGTATCAAATGTATCATGATCAGAATGATAAACTTCCCTTGGGTTTGAGTTGGACAATGATCGACGGGGTCATTGATTATAAATCAATATAATTTTATCTAAACCATGAATAACAGCAGGTGTATTTCTCAATGTACAATATATTTAAAATAAAATTAGAATATTAATTATAAATATTTAGGCCAATGACGCCGTTATAGGACTGTGATAGAGCATTTTAATATATTTCATTAGTAAGTTTTCGACATGTGGATTAAATAAGTCACTGCCGCGATCCATTTGAATTTTTTTAAGTAAATCTCGTTCGAGAATACTTTCTATAGCTTGAGCAACTTCACCGCCTCTCTTTATAAGCCATGGAATGGCGTATGCATAGCGACTAAAAACACTGATAGCAAGTAGAAAGTACTTGTACGGTGTATTGTGACGCCTTTGAATCTCATCTAGAGTTAAGAGATCTACTTGCATTATATGTAGGGGGAAAAAGTCTTTTGAGTTTTTCAATAATGATTAGAACGAAGTCTATGTTTTTTATGTAGAGTGAAACTTGATTAATTTTGTAGATAGTCTTGTACACTTTTAGTGTGAACACCAGTGACTTTGGAAAGAGTGGTGGAGGAACTTAAACTTCCCACTTCACCAATATTTTCAATGACACGTTTCAAAACTTGAACCATTTTGAACGTAAACAGGTAGTGTAACGTCCACTACCATTTTTTATGCTAGTGGGTGATGATGGTGGTGACGTTGACTTGATATCAATGCGTCTTTGTTTTTGTCTAGCTATCAGTGGTGTGCTCGTCCTCCTCATCGTCAAATCAATGTTTCCACTAGGTGTGCTAGTATTTTCCAAGATTGATTTAAAATCTTCTTCTTCTTCTTCATGTTTTAATGATGACGACGATGAAGAAAGAGCATTTTCATTTAATTTTTTTAGAACTTGCCTCATGCTAATAAGGCTTTTGGGGAAGTTTAATGTATTTAGAAAGTTGTATAGATGACTGTCAAATGATAAAAGTCCTTTGCGATTTGTAACCATATCATAGACTAAATCAAGTAGATCATGATAGCTCTCGCCTTGAATTATAATTCCTTTCAATTTCTATCAACTTGAATATGATCTTGACCACTTTTCCTCAGATATGTTATGAGTCGTTTACTTTTTTAACGATATGAGTGCGGCATTGGATTTCCAATGCTTGAGACTATTGAATATAATTCCTCCGTCTTTAATTGTTTTCCAGCAACAGTAGCAGAAGAATCCTGACGAGAAGGTTCTTTTTTGTGATCAATGATAATCACATTACCACTGGCTCTTGCACGATAGGGCTTATGTTTTTCCACTTGGAGAAGTGCATCTTGAAGTAAAAGTAGTTTTTTTTATCATCCTCAAAATTCTCGTTGTCAATGAATTTACTCAGATTGTCTTCAAAGTGTTGCACGGGTGAAAGAGTGAGTTCTATTGGGGTCAATTTATACGGTTTAGCCATTTAGAAATAACTGTTTATAAGTCCTGCAATTATTGGCAGTAAAAGTGTAAAAAAGCAACCGGCCGCTTGAAGAAGACGTTTCCTTTTAAATTTTTTTCCTTTCTTTTTACAGGCCAATGCACGTACAATGGAAGATGTTGCTTTGCCTGCTGCGTAACTACTTCTGGCAGTTGAACATTGCCCTCGGTTAAATTTAAACAAAGCTCAGATATTAAATTAATGAAATCGTTGTCAATACCATGTTTAAGTATAGCTTTCCTAAGTGGGGGTTTTGAAGTGCTTAGAACGGAATTTAAATGTCTATTTTCATGTAGTTTCTTCAGGGTCATGATGGCAAATAATAGCCTTTTTTACTGTTCACGGAGAGATATAGTGTAATTTTACCGTCAAAAATATCTGTGACTACACGTAAATCTTCGGGTGTATTTTGAGTATGATTCAATAGGATGTAGCCATAGGGTATATTAGTAGCCTGATTGTACACTGAAAGTAGAAATTTAGGGGCACCGGGATATATTTGTTTATTGAGAGTTAATAGCGAGCTAGAATCACAAACAACTCTGTAGAGGATATAGTAGGTACAGTTCAAAGCAAGTGTTCACATACATTTGCTGTGACAAAAGAGATTGTGCAGAACTAGAGTAACGGAAATCTGTTCATGATGAGAGCAAAGGGTAAACAATTGTAGCATTTCCTGGGACCATTGTTCAATGGATTCAGCTAAATCGTCAATAATCAGCCAAGAGTTTGGTTCAATAATGTTGAAAACATCAAGTCCCTGTATTAATTGTATCTGCACGCCCGATATAGCAATTGCTGCTATTTTATCGTATGACTCCTGCCAAATACTGTAGCAATAGTAGATTTTTTCGCGTTTTCCATAGACATTTTATCATAATTTCTTATTATTTTAGTTAAGAGTGTCGCTTTGCCTGACATTGATGAACCACACAGAAACGATCTGAATGATGGTTTAAATTGATACATATTGCTGTTCCCTTCAACAGCTCACCTACAACTAACTGTAAAATTTATATGTCTAATGACTAAATAATTTCTCTATCACTACTCCTTCCAAGAATAATAATAAGAAAAACAAAACCAATTTTTTTTATTATTAACCATACTTTCTTTTATTATTAACATGAAAGCAGCCCTTTACAAATAGTGCAATTAGAAAAAAACACATTAAACAAGAAAAATACACTTAATGTTTTTTTTATTTATAAGAAAAACATAAACATTTATTAGAAATAGGAACTAGAAAAAAAGCACTTTTTATTTCATAAGTACACTTTTTTTATTCATAAATAATAAAAAATTACAACATTTATTTTAAATAGGCTCTAGAAAAAAATACACTTAAAATAATATCACATTTTTTTTTATTTACAACAAAATTTTTAATTTGAAATGGCCCCCCTCCCTCACCCCCCCCCCCCGGGTCGGCCATTGCGGCTGCCGAAGGCCGAGGTTGCCGCTGTAGTGGACGGGAAGTGGGGTGAGCCAGATGAGGTGGGCCGGGGCCTGGCCGGGAACATTAAATAACTATAAAAATTAAATTATGAGGGAGAAGTAACCGCTCTGCCTTGCACACATATATTGAAAATTTATTAATTTTGATTAAAAAAATTGAACACCCACCATCCACCCTGTACTATTAAAGAATTTAAGTTAATTTCTCCAGACCGAGTTGTTTTCTATAGTGTGCACAATCAACTCGGTCTGAAATTACATAGTGACCGTGTGGTAGTACCTTTACACCATCCTCAAGTACATAAACTATGTCTGATATGGCCGACATGGCGTTTCTCTCAACTTTAACTGTGTAGTTTTTAAATTGTAAAGAGCGAACCGCCTCAACTTTCTCTCTTCGGACTAAACTACGTTCTACACAGTTTCTATAGACACTCATATCGAAATTATTTTTTACAAAGTGTGTAGCCACCCCCTTGCAAACTTGTTTGATATCCTTGTTGTGCGTGCTACCTTGTTCTGCCCAGGAAATACACCACTGAATATCAGATCACTTCCCGTTTCAGATTTTAACATTAACAATTGATTTGGGGCCTGGCGTTTCACTAGCTCTGGATAGAGAGATTCATTCCAGTTGGTGTAGTCCATTCGTGCGCTAATGTACTCTTCATTTCCCAAAACAATCAACAAATTTTCAGTTTTAACTTTTAACAGGTGTGAATCATTGTCCCTGTAATACACTTGAACGATTCCCTCAATTAGCCATTGTACCGAGCATACATTATAATAAGATGACAACATGAGTTGTTTTTAGATATTTCCATTACTGCACTCCTGCCTGCAATATTTTTTATTTAAAATAATGTTTTTTTTTCGATGTACGAGCACCATACTAGAATCTATGACAGTGAACGATGTGAAGTTTGGATCCGCAATGATTTGAGCACAATCTTTGGGATTTAATGTCACAACGAGTTCTGTTTCGTACGCTTTCGCACATTTTACCGAAGGCTGAGTTCAAAATGAGTTTATAGAATTCTTTTTCAACCTTCGTTTCCAATTTTGCACGTTTACTGACAAAGGTATCAATAAACGTTTTCATGAAGTGCCTTTGATAAAATTGGAGGGCTCTATGAATCTTTGTGACTTGGAAACCATTGGGGACACCATCCATTTCAATAGCAGGTGATGTACAACGATATTCTGTTTTGGACTGAGGTCGGCAATAAATTTTTGCTTTGAAGGCACCCAGTGCATACTCCAATCCTCTACTAAAGATAAATTGTGGGGACTCAGCGAGTCCCTGACCACCGGCCTATTTATGCACGGGAAAACAAAGTCTTTTACTGAGTCATGGATTTTCATGGGTATTTCACCGTTAATTTCGAAAAACCATCCCTGTGCCCCATTTTCCTCAACGGTAGCAATGTTGGGAAATTCGAAGCACATGGATCGTCCAGCCGTTTGTAATTCCCAGACGGCAAACAATAGTGAGACATTGCTGATGGGTAAAGGAAACTCATATCCAAAAAGTTGCATCTGACTTTTCATGAGTTTGCTGTCCGGTTGGATCAGTTTTCATGATAATGTCCCCGTGAAAACATACCCATCCCTCATTGATCCTTCTATAAACAGATGCTGATCCACGTCAGTGATCAGACCTATTTCTTCTTTGCTGATTCTTAGAATCAGCAATTAGATTAAATTTTAGGGACTCAGAGAGTCCCTACCCATCGGCATATTTATGCACGGGAAAACAGAGTCTTTTACCGAGTCATGGATTTCCATGGGTATTTCACCGTCAATTTCAAAACACCATCCCAGTGCCCCATTCTCCTCAACGGTAGCAATGTTGGGTCAATTCGAAGCACATGGATTGTTAAGCTATTTGTAATTCCCACGCGGCAAACAGTAATGAGACATTGCCGACCAATAAAGGGAATTCATATCCAAAAAGTTGCATCTGACTTTTCATGAGTTTGCTGTCCGGTTGGATCAGTTTTCATGATAAGGTCCCCGTGAAAACATACCCATCCCTCATTGATCCTTCTACAAACAGATGCTGATCCACGTCAGTGATCAGACCTATTTCTTCTTTGCTGATTTTAAGAATCAAGTCCATCACCAGATGAGGAGTGGAAAAATAATGCCCTAGACCCAACCAAAATTCCCCATAGATTTTATCCGTGTTTTTGCACACAGTGTCCAGAAGGGTCAGTACATCACTGGCCAAGTATAGTTTACAGTAATCCCACCCATTTTTACACCCTCCCTTTGCCCAATCCCTCTGGGCAAGCTCATAGTCGCCAGTGGTGCACTGACTGTTCGTAAGAGAATTGTAAAATGCTTCGATAGGTGGTAATGATACCTCATCTAGCCTTGAGGTAGAGTTGTAGTAATCATATGCACATATGCCCTTACACGTTAATAAATCATACATTTCATCATCGGGGAAATACTGTTTAAGGAGGTGGAAGCTATCAAAACTGTCGCTTTTCTGTACCTGAATCAATTGACTTAAGGACCTGGGGAAGAAACTGCAAGAGTCTAAAAAACGGATTTTATTCTGGCATGCATTACCCTTTTCAACTTTTTCCACATGAACTCTAACAGCAGTAGCTTCTCCGATGATTTGGGTATGTTATTATACGAAAAAGAACCATCTATCCATGCGTTATCTACAACTCCTCCCTTGGCAATGCGGGCCAACGTCAGTAAAATAAACTTTAAATCATAATTAGAAATAAATAATTTCTAAGACCACACTGGCTAATCATGATAAAACGAAACAATAGTAAAAAAAAAAAAAGAGAAAAACGAGTTTTATACAAGCCAGTGAAACATATGGACTACAATACAAATATTTCGGTCCAGACCTCCGCTTGACCGTCCTCAGTGCAAGATAATAATATAAAAATTACTAATAAAAATCCATGGATACTATATAAAAAAAAATTCAAACCTTGAAACAAAGCGCAACTAAAATTTGAAGACCCTCTCCATGTAACGGTGAAAGGGTAACTAAAAAAATATAGTACTGAATGGGAATTCAATTGAATTTGCTCTTCAAAAGAAACTAGAAGATAATATTGACTGGATGGATTACAAAACATTAGATATTGAAACCATTATGCGACTTGTTCACCTTTGCAATAGATATTCCTTATATTTTCGGTACAACAATCAATTTTTCACCCAAACAAATGGGCTCCCTATGGGTACAAGCCTTTCACCTTTTTTGGCCACTTTTTACATGGAATTTATTGAAACCTCCGCTTTGAATACTTTTCCTTTTAAACACAGGTTCTGGGGCCAGTTTGTAGATGATGTGATCTCTGTGTGGAATCACGGAGAGATAGAATTTAACTCTTTTTTACTTCATCTTAATAGTTTCGATTCTAACCTTCAGTTCACCTTGAAACTGGAAGATAATCATAAACTGTCTTTTTTAGACGTCTTAATCTTCAACAAATCTCTCAGTCTTGAATATTCAATTTATAGAAAACCTACACATAATGATAGGTATTTGTATTTCTCTTCCAGCCACCCTCCTTGTGTAAAAAGAGGAGTAGTTATATCTTTAGTTGATCGTATCATAAGAATTTGTTCAAAGGCTCATATAATCCCAGAATTAAATTATCTGAAGGACATTTTGTTTTGCAATGGATATCCCATCAAGTTACTGGAATCCATCATAGAAAAAAGACAAAAAAAAGCAGAAAAGTATTCGTCATCTTCACAACCTACGCCGGATATTATCTTTTTAGTTGATAATCATAAATCTTTTAACTGTTTTGCCCGATTTTCCCAGATTAGGTGACAGATTTCAGAGAATTTTTAAAAAACACAAATTAATTGCCACTTTCAAAAATTCAAATCAAGTCAAGAACTATTTTAACAGCGGTATAGATAAAACGAGCCCTATTTTAGGCAGTGGTGTTTATGGGGTTCCCTGTTCTTACGGCTGTTTCTATGTTGGAAGAACCCACAGGCAATTGGGGGAGAGTTTTTTGGAACACAGGTCCTCAATCGACAAAGCTATGGAGATATGCCAAAGGCCTGAGACTTTTGATTCCGCCTTGGCTCAGCATGTGTATGACAACCCGCACCATCTCGATTTATTCGATAACACCTCCATTATTGCCCCTGTCAAAGGTCTCATCCAAGTTTTCAGGGAGGCAGTTGAGATAAAAAAGTACATTCACCGAAAGGTTGCTCTCAATAGAGACACGGGAGAAACCTATTCAAGCCCCATTTATAATGAACTAATTAATTCTGATCGTTTTTACTTAAATATTAAAAAAAAAATCACATTTTGCAACCTAACCTAATTTGTGATGATGTTTTACCTGAAAAGCGTTTAGCTTTTAAAAATGCTCTGTATAAATTAAAAAATTGAATTCCCATTCAGTACTGTATTTTTTCATTCAGTTACCCTTTCACCGTTACATGGAGAGGATCTTCAAATTTTAGTTGCGCTTTGTTTCAAGGTTTGAAATTTTTTATAGTATCCATGGATTTTAATTAGTAATTTTGATATTATTATCTTGCACTGAAGACGGTCAAGCGGAGGTCTTGACCGAAATATTTGCATTTTAGTCCATATGTTTCACTGGCTTGTATAATCCTCGTTTTTCTCTTTTTTTACAATTGTTTCGTTTTATAATTAGAATTGTGTATAAAAAACGGTACGAAATATTGCCACCTAACGTTTACATTGCATGATTGTTGTGCAACCCCTCTAAAGGTACTCCCTCCGGACGTAATTTCCTACCATAAATGATCGTTGTCGATTACCTTCCCCTTTCCCCCATTCCCAACACCATCATCAAATTCTCCCTTGCAAACCCAACATATTTTACGATTTTTAATGGCCAATCTGTCATCTGGTGATGGGAGCATAGGATAGTCTGTGTAGCAAAGGCGAGATATTACACCATTCGCTGTTTTAATTAAACTGGTCAATGCCGAGGTCATGCAGTCTTCACACCCCAACAACTCAACTACATCCAGGACATGCATCGTATTACTGGAGTCTCGTTGCGCATGATCGTAAGAGACCCCTACGGCTTCGTTTATTTTAACACGATTTGGATCTGACGAATCGTACACGTCTGTGAGTTTCGCTTGGCAGTCTAAAGCGATGTTATTGCTCTGCAGGATCGTGTTCTGAAAGTTCTTCAAACGTAAGATCACCCCTCCTTCGCTAACCGTTTCCACAGCCTGTTGTCCGTGACGTTTACAGTGTTTCATATGATGCTTTACCTTTAAATTAGTACGAAATCGGGACAGGCATTTTGGACCATAATAGCACACACCCCTTTTTACCCTCCCCCAAAACCCTACTAATATCTGTAATTGGATTACAATTTCCTATTGACTCAGGCTCTAAGGGTGGCGTGTATAGAAGCCAGATACAATGTTCGACTGACTCAATGGACGGAGCCCTCACTAGAAATAATACCCCCTTTTTATCAGAACGCTGGCCCTCCTCAAATTCTGTTTCATTCTGCAACACAGTAACACCAATCTTTAAATGTGAATTATCCCGCTCAAGAATATCTATCCCCTTTAATGTTAAGGGAAATTATATGATTTAAACAATTTTAATCTACTTTAGGAAACTTTGACCCATCCCCATTAACTGCTAATTCATCCAACTTTATTTTAGAGGCATTATCACGCAGAGGTCTGTAGGTGGCAATTAAAATGCATATTTGAAAGACTGTAGCCTCGCATCGAAACCGAGTCGTTGTATTCCCTGACAACCCTCTAAATAAGAATGATATTTTAAAACTATAAGAACCTCCCCATACCCACCTCTTAAAATAAAATCCTTTTTAAATCTAAATTCTCAATAAATAAAACAACCGACCCGCTACCCCCCTCATTAAAATTATCTAGTTTAGTTACGATGCCTCTTACCCAATCTAAAAAAACCTCCTCATAATTTGTCAATCCTGGTGAATTGCTAACATGTCTCTGTGGAAGTATTCTCTGTGGAATAGAGTTCGCTCGCATTCTCATTTAAAAAAATATATTTTTAGTGCTATTGATTCCTTATAACTGTCCCTCACTCCCCACACCCGCATCTGTTGTTCAAGAAGGGCTCGAACCTTGTTAACATAGGCGTGAGTAATAGTCAGGGGGTCTGTTATTATATCCCCTGACATTAAGGAATTAAAGGGGTCGCTGAAAACGGCCGTATAGACATTTTTATGATGGAAGGCAGAGTTAGATAGAGAAAAATCTGGTAGCAAAGATGCTGGTGGGGGTATTGTTTCACTACTATCGTCAACCTCAATGGTGGGGGATGGCATAATGTTGTCAATATTACCACCCCCAGTCTGCTAAGCTGCATTAGTTGGCCGTGTGGCGAAATCCCCCATTATACTAGATACACATTCCTCGATATTTGGGGAAAGCTGATCTAGCCAGCCGGTATTGTCTTGTGATGGAATTTCTTTATGACTTTTAGCATGGGGACCTGGTGTAGATGTGCTTGTGGGGCTATCCCCAAAATACTCATTTATAAACCTATTTGTCCATTCCGGGTCCTCAGTCATATCTATATCTCAGCTTAAATCGTCTAGATTAGCTCAACCCCCAAAACAATCAGTTAAGAGCCCCCTTTGCCATTCAATGTTATCAACAACTAAAACATCATCATCTCTAAAGTCCACTGGCGTTGTAAGCATTGCTGAAGGTTTATTGCAAATAAATGCTCCTTGAGCTGACGGTGGCAATAATTCATCGATGTTAATCTATAAGAACAGAATTTATTTTCCGTGTGAAATATCCACTGTTTTATAAATTCAAAGAATCTATGCCAATTTTTTGCTCCGTAAAAACTTACTTTTCTCCTAGCATTATATTGGCTAAATACTTGTCCACTTCAATCATATAAAGCATCTAAAGACAGCTTAACTGATTTTATATTTCATCTGTTTAAGATATTAATTTCACTGAAAACAATTGAGCAGAAAAAAGCTCGGGACATATTTAGTAGTTGGTGAGCATACAAGAAGCAAAGTTTGGCTAATGCGAATGAAATAAAAGAAATTATGATAAAAATATCTGTTACGGAGTTAGCAATACCTCACTAGGAAGTGTTAACCTATTTTTTTCGTAAAGCATTTCAATGCATTTATATTCACATATTTACCGGCTACTAAATAAGTACCAAAAGCCATATAATGTAGTTAAAACACTGTCTGATTAAGTTTTTTTGCCCCTTCCCTCTCTTTTTTCCCATCCCCCTCTCTTTTCTTCAACACCCCTCCCCTCTCTTTTTTTCCATTCCCCTCTCTTTTTTACCATCCCCCTCTTTTTTCTTTATAGATTACCCTATGAGTTAAAACACACACACACACACCTTCTTGTCTCATAATTGGGTAACTATAGCTTGAAAATAGATTTTAACCCTTCGCGGACTATAATGGCAATTTTTTAACTCGGATTAAATGCTTAGCATATTTGGGAATGTAATGTTAACAAATAAACAGGTTTCATAGCGTCAGTGCTAGAGGCCTCCTGTATCTGATTCGGGCAAGTAGCGAAGAGGCACGCTGATTCCCGAGGTGTAAGTTAATTACTTCCTAACAACTTCCTAACAGAAAATGCACTAGATCGGGTGTTGCTTGTAATTTACTTTTTTAACTTTGCTACAAGGATCCCGTCTCTGAGCCGAATGTAAAAGTTAAACGACAAGCAACTTCTTTAAAAAAGGAATTTGCAAGGCGAAATTGTAAGTGCGTTATAAACTTGTATATAAAATATGAGTTAATTATTGGTTTTCATTTATGTAAAATAGGAATAGGTTTTTGTTTTTTGCACGCTCACCGGCTCTTTTCTACCCACCCAGAAGTACACAAAACTATCTGATAAATGCACTTTCGTTAGAAATTAAAGGTAGCTCATTAGAAATGCCCTGTCTATCTGGAGGAGGTGCATAGCATATTACACTACGCCTCGCCAAGTTCAAAGATCTTATTAGGTCCTTGTTAGGGATGTCAGAGCCGGCATCGAGCTTCGGTCGCTTTTCTTCGGGACTTTGAGCATCAATGTCCTGGAATAAAAATTTATTTTCAGTTTTTTCGCTAGGTAGCTTATAACCTTAGAGGATTAAATTAAAATCATTTTAAGCACATACAAAAAAAGAAGGCCACTCCTACTTGGAGCTTAAACAATCTATATTTTAAATACGATGCATAAAAAAAACACAACTTTGAGTTTTATGGCCGTTTCATATTAATTCAGAATAATCCTAAGCCCCACGCCCCGCAAAATCAAAGCTTTTACTCCAATACATTAAAGATGTTGTTTATATTTAAAGGCGAAATATTGTTCAATTTTAGTCTTAAAAATGAGATATTTCTGTAAAGTACCTAAGAAGCACTTTAAGCCAAATAGCCTATATCTGTATGGGTGTCATAAAAGATGTTTTAAATGCGATGCATAAAGAAAAAAACACACAATTTTGAGTATTATGACCGTTTCATATTAATTCAGAATAATCTTAAGCCCCACCCCCGCAAAATCAAAGCTTTTACTCCAATACATTAAAAATGTTGTTTATATTTAAAGGAGTCACATTTATAAATTTTAGTCTTAAAAATGAAATATTTCTGTACAGTACTTAAGAAGTATTTTAAGCCAAATAGCCTGTATCTGAACGGGTGTCATAAAACATGTGAATTTGTGTTTGATAATTGCGCTAGTTCGTTAGTAGAAAGGGGGGTCCGACTCCCGTACGAACCACGTGTTTTATGGTTTTGTCACTGAGAATGAAAAAACAGGAATTTTCTCACTTGAAAAACCATGAATTTTCTCACATTTATGTCTGTTTTCATGGATGGTTATGTGTGTTGGTCGAGTTATTTGATGTTTTTCATGGATGGTTATGGATGTTTTATGGTTTTTGTCAGTGAGAATTTGAATAACAGGAACTTTCTCACATTTATGTCTGCTTTTATGGTTTTTGTCAGTGAGAATGGAAAAACAAGAACTTTCTCACGTTTATGGATGACAACAGCAATTTATGTTCCTGTTTTATATCTGTTCGTTCTCAGTGAGAATGGACTTGCTTGACGCGAATGTTATGAGATTGTTTGGCGAACCTAACCGGAGAACTTGACTTACATAATCGGCGGGGAAATTATTGATTCACGAAGGGGGAATTAAGAAACATTATGGTTTCTTTGATCTTTAGGCGAACCTAACCTGAGAAATTGATTTACATAATCGGCGGGGAAATTATTGATTCACGAAGGGGGAATTAAGAAACATTATGGTTTCTTTGATTGTTTGGCTAACCTAACCTGAGAACTTGATTTACATAATCAGCGGGGAAATTATTGATTCACGAAGGGGGAATTAAGAAACATTATGGATTCTTTAATCTTAGTTCTGTGGGATAAACGTTCTTTAGGTCAGAGAGAAAAATTAATATTCTATTTTTAAATAGGGCTTCATTGATCTTTAGTGTCAGGAATTATAAATGACATCACTTGTTATCTTGGAATTATGCGGGAGTCTAAAGAGATAGAAATTCTATTTTTAAATACGGCTTCACTGAGCTTTAAGTCGGAGAGATAAATTGATATTCTAACGAAACCTTAATAGTTTAGCTAGGAAAATTTATGAGATGAGGAGATTAACGTAGGAAAGGGTTTCCTAGAAATTTGAAATGTGAAAGCACAGAGATGCCAAAAAACAAAAGGAACACACAGAAATTACTTTTAGGGGATTATTTGGGCGAAACGGTTTTAGACAGCTTATGGAATTATTTCGGCGAAACAGTTAGAGACATTTTAAAAGATGATTTAAAAGATGATTTTAGAAGAGGTTTTGAGTGTGGTCGTTATAATACATAAGTTGTATTTTAACAGTGTTGGGAGGTCCCCTACCCCAACCCCAAAGGGCCCCGATCCCCCTACCCCGATCCAAAGGGCTCCGATCCCCCTACCCCAACCCAGAAGGAAGCCACCGGGCACCAAAGGTCCCCCAACCCTCCCCCCAAGCCCCCGAGTCCCCAGGCCCCCCACCCCCAACTTTTTGCCCCTCTCCATTTTTTAATAATTTTTAATTTGTGCATTTTGAGACAAAAGGACCCCATCCCCCCAACTTTTGGCTCCCCCTCCCACCATTAGTGTTTTGTCGTGGTTTACCATGTCACAGTTACATTCTCTTGATTTGTCAAAGCTCATTTTGGATTTCTTTCGTTGAAATGCAAGAGTTGGAATATTTCAGTAGTGTTTTGTCATGGTTTACCATGTCACAGTTACATTCTCTTAATTTTCCAAAGTTCATTTTGGATTTCTTTCGATGAAATGCAAGAGTCGGAATATTTCAGTAGTGTTTTGTTGTGCTTTATATTGTCACAGTTATATTCTCTTGATTCTTCAAAGTTCATTTTGGTTTTCTTTCGTTGAAATGCAAGAGCTGGAATATTTCAGTAGTGTTTTGTTGTGGTTTACCTTGTCACACTTACATTCTCTTATTTTTCAAAGTTCATTTTGAATTTCTTTCGTTGAAATGTAAGAGTTCAAATATTTCAGTAGTGTTTTGTCATGGTTTACCGTGTCACAGTTAAATTCTCTTAATTTTTCAAAGTTCATTTTGAATTTTTTTCGTTGAAATGCAAGAGTTGGAATATTTCAGTAGTTTTTTGTTATGGTTTTCCTTGTCACAGTTACATTTTCGTGATTTTTCAAAGTTCATTTTGAATTTCTTTCGTTGAAATGCAAGAGTTGGAATATTTCAGTAGTGTTTTGTTGTGGTTTACCTTGTCAGAGTTATGTTCTTTTGATTTTTCAAAGTTCATTTCGAATTTCTTTAATTGAAATGCAAGAGTTGGATTATTTCAGTAGTGTTTTGTTGTGCTTAACCTTCTCACAGTTACATTCTCTTAATTTTTCAAAGTTCATTTTGAATTTCTATCGTTGAAATGTGAGAGTTGGAATATTTCAGTAGTGTTTTGTCGTGGTTTACCTTGTCACAATTACATTCACTTGATTTTTCAAAGTTCATTTAGAATTTCTTTCATTGAAATGCAAGAGTTGGAGTATTTCAGTAGTATTTTGTCATGGTTTACCATGTCACAGTTACATTCTCTTGATTTTTCAAAGTTCATTTTGGATTTCTTTCGTTGAAATGCAAGAGTTGGAATATTTCAGTAGTGTTCTGTCATTGTTTACCATGTCACAGTTATATTCTCTTGATTTTTCAAAGTTCATTTTGAATTTCTTTCATTGAAATGCAAGAGTTGGAATATTTCAGTAGTGTTTTGTCGTGGTTTACCATGTCACAGTTAAATTCTCTTGATTTTTCAAAGATCATTTTGGTTTTCTTTCGTTGAAATGCAAGAGTTGGAATATTTCAGTAGCGCTTTGTCATGGTTTACCTTGTCACAGTTACATTCTCTTGATTTTTCAAAGTTCATTTGAATTTCTTTCGTTGAAATGCAAGAGTTGGAATATTTCAGTAGTGTTTTGTCGTGGTTTATACTGTCACAGTTACATTCTCTTAGTTTTTCAAAGTTCATTTTGGTTTTCTTTCGTTGAAATGCACGAGCTGGAATATTTCAGTAGTGTTTTGTTGTGGTTTACCATGTCACAGTTACGTTGTCTTATTTTTTCAAAGTTCATTTTGAATTTGTTTCGTTGAAATGTAAGAGTTGGATTATTTCAGTAGTGTTTTTTCATGGTTTACCTTGTCACAGATACATTCTCTTAATTTTTCAAAGTTCATTTTGGATTTTTTTCGTTGAAACGCAAGAGTTAGAATATTTCAGTAGTGTTTTTTCATGATTTACATTATCAAAGTTACATTTTCTTAATTTTTGAAAGTTCATTTTGAATTTCTTTTGTTGAAATGAAAGAGTTGGAAAATTTCGGTAGTGTTTTGTATTGGTTTACCTAGTCTCAGTTACATTTTCGTGATTTTTTAAAGTTCATTTTGAATTTCTTTCGTTGAAATGCAAGAGTTGGAATATTTCAGTAGTGTTTTGTTGTGGTTTACCTTGTCAGAGTTATGTTCTTTTGATTTTTCAAAGTTCATTTCGAATTTCTTTAATTGAAATGCAAGAGTAGGAATATTCCAGTAGTGTTCTGTCGTGGTTTACCTTGTCAGAGTTACATTCTCTTGATTTTTCAATGTTAATTTGAATTTCTTTCATTGAAATGCAAGAGTTGGATTATTTCAGTAGTGTTTTGTTGTTCTTTACCTTCTCAGAGTTACATTCTCTTAATTTTTCAAAGTTCATTTTGAATTTCTATCGTTGAAATGTAAGAGTTGGAATATTTCAGTAGTGTTTTGTCGTGGTTTACCTTGTCACAATTACATTCTCTTGATTTTTCAAAGTTCATTTCGAATTTCTTTCATTGAAATGCAAGAGTCGGACTATTTCAGTAGTGTTTCGTCGTGGTTTACCATTTCAAAGTTAGATTCTCTTGATTTTTCAAAGTTCATTTTGGATTTCTTTCGTTGAAATGCAAGATTTGGAATATTTCAGTAGTTTTCTGTCATTGTTTACCATGTCACAGTTATATTCTCTTGATTTTTCAAAGTTCATTTTGAATTTCTTTCATTGAAATGCAAGAGTTGGAATATTTCAGTAGTGTTTTGTCGTGGTTTACCATGTCACAGTTAAATTCTCTTGATTTTTCAAAGATCATTTTGGTTTTCTTTCGTTGAAATGCAAGAGTTGGAATATTTCAGTAGTGTTTTGTTGTGGTTTACCTTGTCACAGTTACATTCTCTTGATTTTTCAAAGTTCATTTTAGTTTTCTTTCGTTGAAATGCAAGATTTGGACTATTTCAGTAGTGTTTTGTTGTGGTTTACCTTGTCACAGTTAGATTCTCTTAATTTTTCAAAGTTCATTTTGGAATTTCTTTCATTGAAATGCAAGAGTTGGAATATTTCAGTAGTGTTTTGTCATTGTTTACCATGTCACAGTTACATTCTCTTGATTTTTCAATGTTCATGATGGATTTCTTTCGTTGAAATGTGTTTTTGCTATGCTTTACCTTGACACAGTTACATTTTCTTGATTTTTCAATGTTCATTGGGATTTCTTTCGTTGAAATGCAAGAGTTGGATTATTTCAGTAGTGTTTTGTTGTGGTTTACCTTGTCACAGTTACATTCTCTTGATTTTTCAAAGTTCATTGAGATTTCTTTCGTTGAAATGCAAGAGTTGGACTATTTCAGTAGTGTTTTGTTGTGGTTTACCTTGTCACAGTTAGATTCTCTTTATTTTTCAAATTTCATTTTGGAATTTATTTCATTGAAATGCAAGAGTTGGAATATTTCAGTAGTGTTTTGTCATTGTTTACCATTTCACAGTTACATTCTCTTGATTTTTCAATGTTCATGATGGATTTCTTTCGTTGAAATGTGTTTTTGCTATGCTTTACCTTGACACAGTTACATTTTCTTGATTTTTCAATGTTCATTGGGATTTGTTTCGTTGAAATGCAAGAGTTGGATTATTTCAGTAGTGTTTTGTTGTGGTTTACCTTGTCACAGTTACATTCTCTTGATTTTTCAAAGTTCATTTTGGATTTTCTTTCATTGAAATGCAAGAGTTGGAATATTTCAGTAGTGTTTTGTTGTGGTTTACCTTGCCACAGTTAGATTCTCTTAATTTTTCAAAGTTTATTTGATTTTCTTTCATTGTTACGCGCGTACATAAGATAACCTAACCTAATCTAGCCTAACCTAACCTAATCTAACCTATGGTTTTTGTATTTCTATGTAGTGGGAAAGGGGAGGGGATGGGAAGGAGGGGGCTCTCCGGGGATCCTTGGGGGGTGGGGGGGGCGGGGGCCTTTGGGGGGGAGCTCATGATAAGCTAACCTAATCCAACCTAACTTAAACATGGAGAAATGTTTCTATTTATTTATTAATATTCATTCATATGGCTGTATCAATTTTGCTCAATGATTGGTCATGGTCACTATGCGGCTGTCTCAGTGATGTTCTATGGCGAGTTATCGACACTACCTAGTTAAATGTAGGTATTAAATCAGTAATTTTCACACTTTGGCAGGATAAACATCTTGTATCATACTTAGAAAAAAAAGTGAAAATGAATTATTCAGTGAAAGTGTGTACACACGATAAAATCATCGTCGTGTTGAATGCCGACATAGATCGTTATTTAAACTATGAGACAACCATTAATGGAGATCTTATTGGAAATGTATGTGTGCGTTGTCATGATAGTGAAAAGCTAAATTTCTTTGGAATATCGAAATCATTCAACATTGCCCAAGGTGGATATGCGAGAGTGAGAGCACCAGAGATGATACTGCTAAAGGAGAATGCCAACTTAAAAATAACAGTTGATGAAGATGGTCATCTTCTTGCTAATGGTTCTGGTAACACGCTACCTATTTTTAGATCCTATTCCCATCGTTCTGGTATTACTATTCAAATGAAAGCAAAGATGAAAAGAAAGGCCTACTGTTGCACTAGTGTACTAAATCATATCATGTCTACCTGCCAAAACTGTTATCTGTGTAAACACAGTGTGAGAATAGACAGTGAAATCGCTGGCAAAATAAAAAGGGTATTGGCATACAATATCATCAATGATTATAATGATAAATTGATGGAAAATGAAGCATAAGTGAGCATTATTACTACTATAGATCATATAGTCAATGAATCAAATAATACTAAAGAAGAAATACAGATTGAGTCAGTTGGTGACACCCCTGTAAAAATTGTATATGACACAAAATGGATGAATGATTATCCTACTGGTTATGAACTAAGAGAAGCGAGTAACACTAGTATCAAAAGAGAACATTATAAATTATTCTATGGAACAGATTCAAAATGTCCAACGTTGTTGAACGATGTTAATAATGTGTAATAATGTATTAAACATATTTTTGTGTTAATATGATACATGGTGTTATTTCATTAAAAATGTATTATACATTACTTTGTTATATTTCCGTTATTTTAGGATATGTTAGCATGTCAAACGCTTAGAATGTTTATTAAAAGGTTGGAGATTTTTTATTTTCTTTGGATAAAATTAGAATTGAACTATAGCTTTTTTCTTCTCTTTTCTTTTTTCCTTCAAAGGAGAACTTGAAAATTTTGCGCTTCTACAAAAAACCTAACCTAATCTGACTCTTACACTTCAATAAAAAGAAATTCATAATGAACTTTGAAAGATCAAGAGAATGCAACTGTGACAAGGTAAACAACGACAAAACACTACTGAAATATTCCAACTCTTGCATTTCAACGAAAGAAATCCAAAATGAACTTTGAAAAATCATGAGAATGTAACTGTGACAAGGTAAATCAAAACAAGACACTACTGAAATATTCCAACTCTTGCATTTCAACGAAAGAAATCCGTATGAACATTGAGAAATCAAGAAAATGTAACTGTGTCAAGGTAAAGCATAGCAAAACACATTTCAACGAAAGAAATCCATCATGAACTTTGAAAAATCAAGAGAATGTAACTGTGACATGGTAAACCATGACAAAACACTATTGAAATAATCCAAATCTTGCATTTCAATGAAAGAAAATCAAATAAACTTTGAAGAATTAAGAGAATCTAACTGTGGCAAGGTAAACCACAACAAAACACTACTGAAATATTCCAACTCTTGCATTTCAATGAAAGAAAATCCAAAATGAACTTTGAAAAATCAAGAGAATGTAACTGTGACAAGGTAAACCACAACAAAACACTACTGAAATAATCCAACTCTTGCATTTCAATGAAACAAATCCCAATGAACATTGAAAAATCAAGAAAATGTAACTGTGTCAAGGTAAAGCATAGCGAAAGAAATCCATCATGAACATTGAAAAATCAAGAGAATGTAACTGTGAAATGGTAAACCATGACAAAACCCTACTGAAATATTCCAACTCTTGCATTTCAATGAAAGAAATTCCAAAATGAACTTTGAAAAATTAAGAGAATCTAACTGAGACAAGGTAAACCACAACAAAACACTACTGAAATAATCCAACTCTTGCATTTCAACGAGAGAAATCTCAATGAACTTTGAAAAATCATGAAAATGTAACTGTGTCAAGGTAAAGCATAACAAAACACATTTCAACGAAAGAAATCCATAATGAATTTGAAAAATCAAAGAGAATGTAACTGTGACATTGTAAACCATGACAAAACACTACTGAAATATTCCAACTCTTGCATTTCAATGAAAGAAATTCAAAATGAACTTTGAAAAATTAAGAGAATGTAACTGTGACAATGTGAACCACAACAAAACACTACTGAAATATTCCAACTCTTGCATTTAAAAGAAAAAAATTCAAAATGAACTTTGAAAAATTAAGAGAATCTAACTGTGACGAGGTAAACCACGACCAAACACTACTGAAATATTCCAACTCATGCATTTCAATGAAAGAAATCCAAAAATGAACTTTGAAAAATCAAGAGAATGTAACTGTGATAAGGTAAACCACGGCAAAACACTACTGAAATATTCCAACTCTTGCATTTCAACGAAAGAAATCCAAAATGAACTTTGAAAAATCAAGAGAATGTAACTGTGAGAAGGTAAACCACAACAAAACACTACTGAAATAATCCAACTCTTGCATTTCAAAGAAAGAAATTCCAAAATGAACTTTGAAAAATCAAGAGAATATAACTGTGACAAGGTAAACCACAACAAAACACTACTGAAATAATCCAACTCTTGCATTTCAACGAAAGAAATTCAAAATGAACTTTGAAAAATTATGAGAAAGTAACTGTGACTAGGTAAACCACAACAAAAACACTATTGAAATAATCCAACTCTTGCATTTCAATGAAAGAAATCCATCATGAACATTGAAAAATCAAGAGAATGTAACTGTGACAATGTAAACCACAACAAAACACTATTGAAATAGTCCAACTCTTGCATTTCAATGAAAGAAATCCAAAATGAGCTTTGAAAAATCAATAGAGTGTAAGTGTGACATGGTAAACCACGACAGAACACTACTGAAATAATCCAACTCATGCATTTCAATGAAAGAAATTCAAAATGAACTTTGAAAAATCAAGAGAATGTAACTGTGACAAGGTAAAGCACAACAAAACACTACTGAAATATTTCAACTCTTGCATTTCAACGAAAGAAATTCAAAATGAACTTTGAAAAATTAAGAGAATGTAACTGTGACAAGGTAAACCACGACAAAACACTACTGAAATATTCCAACTCTTGCATTTCAATTAAAGAAATTCAAATGAACTTTGAAAAAATCAAGAGAATGTAACTGTGACAAGGTAAACCACAACAAAAAACTACTGAAATATTCCAACTCTTGCATTTCAATGAAAGAAATTCAAAATGAACTTTAAAAAATCAAGAGAATGTAACTATGACAAGGTAAACCATGACAAACACTAATGAAATATTCCAACTCTTGCATTTCAACTAAAGAAAACAAAAATTAACTTTTAAAAATAAAGAGAACGTAACTGTGACAAGGTAAACCACATCAAAACACTACTGAAATATTCCAACTCTTGCATTTCAACGAAAGAAAACCAAAATTATCTTTTGAAAAATCAAGAGAATGTAACTGTGACATGGTCAACCACGACAAAACACTACTGAAATATTCCAACTCTTGCATTTCAATGAAAGAAATTCAAAATGAACTTTGAAAAATCAAGAGAATGTAACTTTGACATGGTAAACAATGACAGAACACTACTGAAATATTCCAAATCTTGTATTTCAACGAAAGAAATCCAAAATGAACTTTGAAAAATCAAGAGAATCTAACTGTGAAATGGTAAACCACGACAAAACACTACTGAAATAGTCCGACTCTTGCATTTCAATGAAAGCAAATCAAAATAAACCTTGAAAAATCAAGAGAATGTAGCCGTGACAAGGTAAACGACGAAAAAACACTACTGAAATAGTCCAACTCTCGCATTTCAACGAAAGAAATTCAAAATGAACTTTGAAAAATTAAGAAAAGGTAACTGTGACAAGATAAATCACAACAAAACACTACTGAAATAATCCAACTCTTGCATTTCAATGAAAGAAACTCAAATTAACTTTGAAAAATCAAGAGAATGTAACTGTGACAAGGTAAACCACGACAGAACACTACTGAAATATTCCTACTCTTGCATTTCAATTAAAGAAATTCGAAATGAACTTTGAAAAATCAAAAGAACATAACTCTGACAAGGTAAACCACAACAAAACACTACTGAAATATTCCAACTCTTGCATTTCAACGAAAGAAATTCAAAATGAACTTTGAAAAATCACGAAAATGTAACTGAGACAACGTAAACCATAACAAAACACTACTGAAATATTCCAACTCTTTCATTTCAACAAAAGAAATTCAAAATGAACTTTCAAAAATTAAGAAAATGTAACTTTGATAAGGTAAACCACGAAAAAACACTACTGAAATAATCCAACTCTTGCATTTCAACGAAAAAAATCCAAAATGAACTTTGAAAAATTAAGAGAATGTAAGTGTGACACGGTAAACCACGACAAAACACTACTGAAATAATCCAACTCTTACATTTCAACGAAAGAAATTCAAAATGAACTTTGAAAAAATAAGACAACGTAACTGTGACATGGTAAACCACAACAAAACACTACTGAAATATTCCAGCTCTTGCATTTCAACGAAAGAAAACCAAAATGAACTTTGAAAAATTAAGAGAATGTAACTGTAACAGTATAAACCACGACAAAACACCACTGAAATATTCCAACTCTTGCATTTCAACGAAAGAAATTCAAATGAACTTTGAAAAATCAAGAGAATGTAACTGTGACAAGGTAAACCATGACAAAACACTACTGAAATATTCCAACTTGCATTTCAACGAATTAAATCGAAAATTAACTTTGAAAAATCAAGAGAATTTAACTATGATATGGTAAACCATGACAAAACACTACTGAAATATTCCAACTCTTGCATTTCAATGAAAGAAATTCAAAATGAACTTTGAAAAATCAAGAGAATATAACTGTGACATTGTAAACAATGACTGAACACTACTGAAATATTCCAAATCTTGCATTTCAAAGAAAGAAATCCAAAATGAACTTTGAAAAATCAAGAGAATGTAACTTTGAAATGGTAAACCACGACAAAACACTACTGAAATAGTCCAACTCTTGCATTTCAATGAAAGAAATTCGAAATGAACTTTTTGAAAAATCAAGAGAATGTAATTGTGACAAGGTAAACCACGACAAAACACTACTGAAATATTCCAACTCTCGCATGTCAACGAAAAAAATTCAAAATGAACTTTGAAAAATTAAGAGAATGTAACTGTGAGAAGGAAAGCACAACAAAACATTACTGAAATAATCCAACTCTTGCATTTCAATGAAAGAATTTCAAATGAACTTTGAAAAATTAAGAGAATGTAACTTTGACAAGGTAAACCACGACAGAACACTACTGAAATATTCCTACTCTTGCATTTCAATTAAAGAAATTCGAAATGAACTTTGAAAAATCAAAAGAACGTAACTCTGACAAGGTAAACCACGACAAAACACTACTGAAATATTCCAACTCTTGCATTTCAACGAAAGAAATTCAAAATGAACTTTGAAAAATCACGAAAATGTAACTGTGACAAGGAAAACCATAACAAAACACTACTGAAATATTCCAACTCTTGCATTTCAACGAAAGAAATACAAAATGAACTTTGAAAAATTAAGAGAATTTAACTGTGACACGGTAAACCATGACAAAACACTACTGAAATATTCCAACTCTTACATTTCAACGAAAGAAATTCAAAATGAACTTTGAAAAAATAAGAGAATTTAAGTGTGACAAGGTAAACCACAACAAAACACTACTGAAATATTCCAGCTCTTGCCTTTCAACGAAAGAAAACCAAAATGTACTTCGAAAAATAAAGAGTATGTAACTGTGACAATATAAAGCACGACAAAACACTATTGAAATATTCCGACTCTTGCATTTCATCGAAAGAAATCCAAAATGAACTTTGGAAAATTAAGAGAATGTAACCGTGACAAGGTGTCGTGATAACGTGACATGGTAAACCATGACAAATCACTACTGAAATATTCCAACTCCTGCATTTAAACGAAAGAAATTCAAAATGAACGTTGAAAAATCAAGATATTATAGCTGTGACATGCTAAACCACGTCAACACACTAATGGTGGGAGGGGGAGCCACACGTTGGGGGGATGGGGTCCTTTTGCCTCAAAATGCTCAAATTAAAAAGTATTAAAAAATGGGGGGGGCAAAAAGTTGGGGGTAAGGGGGGCCTGGGGACTCGGGGGCTTGGGGGGAGGGTTGGGGGACCTTTGGTGCCCGTTGGCTTCCTTCTGTGTTGGGGTAGGGGGATTGGAGCCCTTTGGATCGGGGTAGGGGGATCGGCGCCCTTTGGGGTTGGGGTAGGGGACCTCACAACACTGTTCAAATACAACTTGTGTATTATAACGACCACACTCAAAACCTCTTCTAAAATCATCTTTTAAATCATCTTTTAAAATGTCTCTAACTGTTTCGTCGAAATAATTCCATAAGCTGTCTAAAACCGTTTCGCCCAAATAATCCCCTAAAAGTAATTTCTGTGTGTTCCTTTTGTTTTTTGGCATCTCTGTGCTTTCACATTTCAAATTTCTAGGAAACCCTTTCCTACGTTAATCTCTTCATCTCATAAATTTTCCTAGGTAAACTATTAAGGTTTCGTTAGAATATCAATTTATCTCTCCGACTTAAAACTCAGTGAAGCCTTATTTAAAAATAGAATTTCTATCTCTTTAGACTCCCGCATAATTCCAAGATAACAAGTGATGTCATTTATAATTCCTGACACTAAAGATCAATGAAACCCTATTTAAAAATAGAATATTAATTTTTCTCTCTGACCTAAAGAACGTTTATCCCTCAGACCTAAGATTAAAGAAGCCATAATGTTTCTTAATTCCCCCTTCGTGAATCAATAATTACCCCGCTGATTATGTAAATCAAGTTCTCAGGTTAGGTTAGCCAAACAATCAAAGAACCCATAATGTTTCTTAAGTCCTCCTTCGTGGATCAATAATTTCCCCTAGCGATTATGTAAATCAAGTTCTCAGGTTAGGTTCACCTAAAGATCAAAGAAACCATAGTATTTCTTAATTGCCCCTTCGTGAATCAATAATTTCCCCGCTGATTATGTAAATCGAGTTCTCAGGTTAGGTTAGCCAAACAATCTCATAACATTCGCGTCAAGCATGTCCATTCTCACTGACAACGAACAGACATAAAACATGAACATAAATTGCTGTTGTCATCCATAAATGTGAGAAAGTTCCTGTTTTTCCATTCTCACTGACAAAAACCATAAAAACAGACATAAATGTGAGAAATTTCCTGTTATTCAAATTCTCACAGACAAAAACCATAAATCATCCATAACCATCCATGAAAAACATCAAATAAATCGACCAGCACACATAACCATCCATGAAAACAGACATAAATGTGAGAAAATTCCTGTTTTTCCAAGTGAAAAAATTCCTGTTTTTTCATTCTCAGTGACAAAACCATAAACCACGTGGTTTGTACGAGAGTCGGACCCCCCTTTCTACTTTCGTTGAAAGCCGGGCGACATAATTTAGTCTTAAATATGAGATATTCCCACAAGCGTTCTGATAAATACCTTTATACCTGACTAGCTGTCACATAAAGATATGAATTTGCATTTGATTAATGTAATAATGTCCCGAAACGCAGATGATAGATACTTAATAGGCAACTACAGGAAAAAAAAGTTTTGAATAAAAAGAAATAATATATATTCACTTACCAAGATTCTTTAAGAATTCTCAATTGGAAAATGAATAAATTTAAACAGTAAAAGGTTTTTTTTCAAGTTGTTTTTTTCAACTGATCTAGAAAAACTAATTGCATCTTAATTTATAGTGTAAAAAACAAGATTATATTCCCACCAGGTGGAACCAGTCTTTTTACAAAGAGACCATCTTTAAATACGCAATATGACAATGTATAGTGTTGGCTATTGAGCCTAGAAAAACCTGTCTGACAAGTCTTGTAGTCGTGAAATGTATAGATACCTACCCATGGTAAGGCATGTACCCGTGAAACTGCACACATATTCTTGTGTAAATCCTTGTACATATCTGATTGGATCAGAAAATAGGTGTTGCCTCAGAAACCAATCCGGTGGCTTTATAGGATCTCGTCCCTACTTCCAAATATAACATGCTTGGTCACTTTTCAGGTCCATAATATGGAGGGATTGGTCGTTTTATACAACCTCCCGTCAAATCTTATACATGCTTACTACTGAGGATGACACTCCCCCAACACCCCAGTCCTCAGCGCAAGGGTTGTATGCTATGCCCTGGGGGCAAATTAGGTTTTATAGAAAGTGTTGTCGTAGAAATCTCAAAAAGGGCTCACTCAATTGGATATTGAAAGCGCTAGTCCCCTTTTTAATAGTAGAAAGTTATTGGAGGGAAACTAACGCCCCTCTCAAGCCTTTCATTTCCCCAAATGCATCCAATCAAAATTTTGAGATATACATTTTGTTCAAGGTAGTTGAATGTTTTGGAAATTAGGTCTTTGCCAGCATTGTCGTAAAAACTTCAAAAAGGACTCATTCAATTGGGAATTGAGAGGGCTAGGGCCCTTTTAATAGTCAAAAGCTATTGGAGAGCGAATGCCCCCCATATCCATCATTTCCCCAAACGCTTCCGATCAATATTTTGGTATAGCAATTTTGCTTATCGTAGTTGAAGGGTCCTACTACGATACGAATATTACGGAAAAAAATAATACGAAATTTATGTTTTTGAGTATGACAACCCCCAACAGCCCTCAGGGCTAAGGTTGCAAGTTAGGCCCCGGGGCATATTTTCATAAATTTTCAGCAATTTTTAACAACACACACCATTTAAAAAATCTGGACACAAATAGTTGTGCTTAATTTAGTTTCATACCTCCTCTAGTTGACCTGAAATGGAAAACTTGATACCATTCGCAAAAAAATTTTGTTTACTTTCTTTGATAGCTTGGATACATTTACGCTATTTTGATTTGGTTCAATTTTAAGAGCAGAAGTAGCCCCGAAAGTTTGAACATAATACCCACAGTCGTTCTTGGGATACGGCTGAGATGCTATATTGGGAATTAACATTAACACAGTCCAACATGATTTAATCTTAAGGCAACATTTAGTATTTAAACATAATGGGCAAATAGGAGGGTGGGCATGGGAGGGGGATTAGTTGCCCTCTAATCACTTTCGACTATTGAAAAGGGCATCAGCCCTTTATATTTTCAATCGAATGAGCTCTTTTCGAAGTTCCTACGACATCTCCTTCGATACGAAGTGCCCTGGTCTAAACAACAATAACAACAAAAAATAATGCATTAAACCCACAGCGGTCTTTACTATAAAAATGTCGAACCTTGCAATCACTTTTGACTATTAAAGATGTCACTAGGCCTTTCTTTTTCCAATCGAATGAGCCCTTTTTGAAACGACGACGCTTTCTATTAACACCTTATATGCCCCCATGGCAAAAATTACAACCCTTACCCTAAGGGCTGTTAGGGTGGTTGTCATCCTCTAAAACCTATTTTCCAGAACTTTCAACTACGTTAAACAAAATGGCTATCTGAAAATTTTGTTTGGATGTGTTTTGGGAAATGTCAGGTGTGAGAGGGGTGTTAGTCAATCTTCAATCACTTTCAACTATTAAAAATGGCACTAGCCCTTTCAATGTCCAATCAAATGAGCCCTTTTGAAGTTTCTACGACAACACTTTCAATAAAAACCCATTATGCCCCCAGGGCATAACTTACAACCCATCCCCTGAGGGCGGGGGGGATCATTCTCAAAGGCCTAATTTCCAGAATTTTCTACTACGTTGAACAAAATGGGTATCTAAAAATTTTGATTGGATGTGTTTAGAGTAATGGTGGGCGTCATAGGGGGGTTAGGTACCGTCCAATCACTTTCGACTATTAAAAAGGGCACTAACCCTCTCAATTTCCAATTGAATGAGCCTCTTTTGAAGTTTTACGACAACTCTATCTATAAAAACCTTATGTGCCCCCAGGGCATAACTTACAACCTTTGCCCTGAGAGCTCTGGGGGGTTTTTCGACCTTAAATACATAATTTGCAGAACTTTCAACTATGTTGAACAAAATGGCTATCTCTATCCTTGATTGAATGTTTTTGGGGAAATGGTTGGCGTGAGAGGGTGTTAATTACTCTCCACTCACTTTTGACAGTTCAAAAGGGCAATTTCAATTTCCAATCAAATGAGCCCTTTCTGAAATTTCTACAATAAATTTATATATAAACCTTATATGCCCCCAGGGCATAACTTACAACCATTGCACTGAGGGCTCTGAGGGGTTTATCATCCTAAAAGACCTAATTTCCAGAACTTTCAACTACGTTTAGCAAAATAGGTCTCTCAAAATTTTGATTAGCTGTGTTTGGGAAAATGGTGGGCGTGAGAGCGGCGTTAGTCATTCTTCAATCACTTTCAACTATTAAAAAAGGCAATAGCCCTTTCAATTTCCAATTTAATGAGCCATTTTGAAGTTTCTACGACAACGCTTTCAATAAAAACATTATATGCCCCCAGGGCATAACTTACAACCCTTTTCCTGAGGGATGTGGGGGGGAGGGGTTGTCATCCTGAAAGACCTAATTTCCAGAGGTTTTAACAACGTTCAATAAAATGGCTATCAAACTATTTTTATTGGATGTGTTTTGGGAAAAGGTGGGCGTGAGAGGGGGGTTAGTTGCCTTCAAATTACTTTCGACTATAAAAAAGGGCACTAGCCGTTTGAATTTCGAATCGAATAAGCCATTTTTCAAGTTTTTATGAAAAAGATTTCAATAAAAACCTTATATGGCCCCAGGGCATAGCTTATAATCCTTGCCCTGAAGACTTTGGGGGGAGTGTCTTGCTCAAAGGTATAATTTCCTGAACCTTGAACTGCGTGGAACAAAATTGCTATCTGAAAATTTTTATTGTATGTGTTTGGTGAAATAGTGTGCGTGAAAGGGGTGTTAGTTGCATTCCCATCGCTTTCGACTATTAAAGAGGGCACTAGCCCTTTGAATTTCCAATCGAATGAGCATTTCAGGAAGTTTCTACGACAACGCCTTCTATAAACAAATTATATGCCCCCAAGGCATAACTTACAACCCTTACCCTGGGGGCTGTGGGGGAGTTTCCTCCTCAAAACATAATTTCTATCTTGAAATCAACTATGCTGAACAAAATGGCTATCTCAAAACATTGATTGGATGTTTTTCGGGAAATGGTTGGCGTGGAAGGGGTGTTAGTCACCTTCCAATCACTTTCGACTATTAAAAAGGATACAAGCCACTCCAATTTCCAATTGAATGAGCTCTTTTCGAAGCTTCAACGAAAACTTCTTCGATACAAAGTGCCCTGCTCTAAAGGAAAAAAATAATAAATAATATATTTTGCCAACATCGTTCTTATATGCCCCCAGGGTATAACTCAAAACCCTTGCCCTGAGGGTTGTGGAGGAATTTCCTCCCCAAAAACGTATTTTCTATCTGGAAATCAACTATGCTGAACAAAATGGCTATGTAAAAATTTTGATTGAATGTGTTTGGCTTAAAGATGGGCATGGGGAGGGGGCTAGTTGCCCTCCAATCACTTTCGACTATTAAAAAAGGCACTAGCCACTCCAATTTCCAATCGAATGACCCCTTTTCGAAATTTCTACGACAACTCCTATGATACGAAGTGCCTAAGTATGGAAAAGAAACCAAAACAAATAAATTAATACATTGTGCCAACAGCGTTCTTTACTTAGGCAGCGCGATTGCGCTGCCTATGATAGCTGAAACTATTCCTTCCTCAACTATCTGAATTCCAGAAAATTTTCTGTTGAAAGTTTTTTGGAACTAAACTTTCCATTAGGGTGCCTTATCAAGATCCGAACTTGTTTGTTGTTCCGACGTGTCAACTAGAAAACATAAACAATTATTAAATTTGTGGAGACATTCTTCAAATTTATGAAGGAATGGTCTGCTTTGATTAATCTTTGTATAGTTTGCAGCTCTTAGCCTGTTTTTCCTTAACAACGGGCAATAACATTGGGTCTCATCCAAGTTGGCATAAATTACAGCATTAGTAAGAAAAGAGTCCTAACTAGATCTAGATATCTTCTTTTATTGCTAAAATGACTAACTCTTTATAATTATTAATTTCGGTTTTATCAAATTTTTATCACTTTTTTCACAATTACCTCCTAAATTACCCAGAACTTAAAAGTAATAGGACCCAATCTCAACTAGTCCACACTAGGATAGAAACTTTCTGAGAGGAGACCTTGGAAGATGATTTGTTCTAGAATGTACATGCCTACCCCAAAAATTTGTAATTTTGTTCCGTTAGATGAACTAAATAAGCGAAAATGTTAGCAGCAACGGAAGTGCTTCTTGGTCGGTTATTTTACAATGACGAAATGCGGAGGAAGTTTTAAAATCTAAATCCAAGACTAATATCAAATACGATATAGCTAGCCATTGGGATGACAAAAAACATCAAATGAGAAAACTCAGTTTTGTGATTACCAGCTCCCGTTAAGATTGTTTTCTTATAAGGGCTGCATAATGGGCCCAAGAAGAAGAAAAACAGCCGACAGAGATTTTGAACAATTTCTATTTTCGGAAAAACACCACTAAAGTAGTAAACCAAAGGGTATGGGGAACTAGAGACTGAGAAATCTCCAGTTCGTCTCTGAGAAACAAAAACTAACACCATGTAGTGCTACTAATCCACATCATTAGCTTAATTATTAAAATATAGATGTAAATATTCTTTCTGTTTATCGTTTCATCCCTTAATTGTTTCAGTTTGTATTGAGTCTAGGGTGAAAGATCCAATTTTACCAACAATTGGCACATTTTATCAGCTTAAATTATCTATATGCCTCAAACTAATCCATCCCAACCCACTTTACATTCCCCTCCCCCCCCCCCCTAAGAAAGAATCTAAAATAAAAGAATGTGTCTAATTTCAGAAATTTTCAGGTTTGATCCAAAAAGCTTAGACTTTTAAGTAAAATGAAATTTTAACGAATTATAATGGATCTTTTCATTCTTGTGTTTTTGTTTTGGCTAATGATACACTCCACGGGAGCTAATAGTAATGAATTTTAAATATTCTAAATAATCTTATGTTAAAGTACCAAAGATTACGCACTATTCATTTTTTTTGGTAAACTGTAAATAAGAGCCCGAAATTTAAACGCTTCTTTTACAAAAAAATTATAGAAAGTCCACACAAAGCGATGGATATTTAAATTTTCATTCATGCCACCCTGTTTCGGTGAAAAGAGGGGTTGTAATTTCAGTAGTGAATAGAGCCTTTAAAACTTGTTCCCAGAAATTATAGGGTTTAGCCATCTATAAATAACTGTTTACAAGTCCTGCAATTATTGGCAGCAAAAGTCTAAAAAAGCTACCGGCCACTTGAAGAAGACGTTTCCTTTTAAAATTTTTTCCTTTCATTTTACAGGCCAATGCACGTACAATGGAAGATGTTGCTTTGCCTGCGGCTTAACTACTTCTGGCAGTTGAACATTGCCCTCGGTTAAATTTAAACAAAGTTCGGATATTAAATTAATGAAATCGTTGTCAATACCATGTTTAAGTATGGCTTTCCTAAGTGGGGGTTTTGAAGTGTTTAGAACGGAATTTAAATGTCTATTTTCATGTAGTTTCTTCAGTGTCATGATGGCAACTAATAGCCTTTTTTACTGTTCACGGGGAGATATAGTGTAATTTTACCGGCAAAAATATCTGTGACTACACGTAAATCCTCGGGTGTATTTGATTAAGATCCAATAGGATGTCGCCGTAGGGTTTATTAGTTGCCTGATTCTACACTGAAAGTAGAAATTGAGGGGCACCGGGATATAGTTGTTTATTTAGAGTTAATAGCGAGCTAGAATCACAAACAACTCTGTAGATGATATAGTAGGTACAGTTCAAAGCAAGCGTTCGCATACATTTGTTTGATGAAACAGATTGTGCAGAACTAGAGTAACGGAAATCTGTTCATGATGAAAGTGAACGTTAAACAATTGTAGTCTTTCCTGGGACCATTGTTTAGTGGATTCAGCTAAATCGTCAATAATCAGCCAAGAGTTTGGTTCAATAATGTTGAAAACATCAAGTCCCTGTATTAATTGTATCTGCACGCCCGATATAGCAATTGCTGCTATCTTATCTTGTTTGTTGTTCCGACGGGCAGAATATATTAGATCCTATCTAAAGTGACGCAAATAACCTACCTTCTTCTGGTCAAATTGTAATTTGGTGTTACTTGGCAGGATGGTATTTGATAGTGGATGTCAAAATATTTTGTATTTCAAGTACGGGAAAAAATACTTAACTATTTATTTTAAATACTTCAAATATATGGAAAGTATTTAAACAGGCTTTCCAAATGCTTCTATTTAAAAGTTGCCCCATCGCGGGGTACTTACTAGGTGTACAAAACTTTAGACTTTCGAAGCTGCAATAACGAGATGGTTCAAACTGGATATTAATACTTTTCTGAGTCAAATTGAATCGGAATTATATTAAACGAAAAGCAAATTCTTAAAGCCAAATTCTTGTGCATTTTATTTTAGAATAAATGAAGCATGTATGCATAAAACACAAGCCTAGTTTAACTTGAAATGTGGCATTACTTCTGGAGATATGGTAAAATATGAGTGTCATACGTTGTATGTCCATACAGGGCAGCCAGAAATATTGTGAAAATAACTGCCATCACAATATATGCATAGAACAGGAGCTCAGTAAGTGTCAACTAGAAAACATAAACAAGTATTACATTTGTGGAGACATTCTTCAAATTTATTAAGGAATGGTCTGCTTTGATTAATCTTTGTATAGTTTGCAGCTCTTAGCCTGTTTTTCCTTAACAACGGGCAATAACATTAGGTCTCATCCAAGTTGGCATAAATTACAGCATTAGTAAGAAAAGAGTCCTAACTAGATCTAGATATCTTCTTTTATTGCTAAAATGACTAACTCTTTATAATTATTAATTTCGGTTTTATCAAATTTTTATCACTTTTTTCATAATTACCTCCTAAATTACCCAGAATTTAACAGTAATAGGACCCAATCTCAACTAGTCCACACTAGGATAGAAACTTTCTGAGAGGAGACCTTGGAAGATGATTTGTTCTAGAATGTACATGCCTACCCCAAAAATTTGTAATTTTGTTCCGTTAGATGAACTAAATAAGCGAAAATGTTAGCAGCAACGGAAGTGCTTCTTGGTCGGTTATTTTACAATGACAAAATGCGGAGGAAGTTTTAAAATCTAAACCCAAGACTAATATCAAATACGATATAGCTAGCCATTGGGATGACAAAAAACATCAAATGAGAAAACTCAGTTTTGTGATTACCAGCTCCCGTTAAGATTTTTTTCTTATAATGGCTGCATAATGGGCCCAAGAAGAAGAAAAACAACCGACAGAGATTTTGAACATTTTCTATTTTCGGAAAAACACCGCTAAAGTAGTAAACCAAAGGGTATGGGGAACTAGAGACTGAGAAATCTCCAGTTCGTCTCTGAGAAACAAAAACTAACACCATGTAGTGCTACTAATCCACATCATTAACTTAATTATTAAAATATAGATGTAAATATTCTTTCTGTTTATCGTTTCATCCCTTAATTGTTTCAGTTTGCATTGAGTCTAGGGTGAAAGACCCAATTTTACCAACAATTGGCACATTTTATCAGCTTAAATTATTTATATGCCTCAAACTAATCCATCCCAAACCACTTTACGTTCCCCTCCCCCCCCCTAAAAAAAGAATCTAAAATAAAAGAATGTGTCTAATTTCAGAAATTTTCAGGTTTGATCCAAAAAGCTTAGACTTTTAAGTAAAATGAAGTTTTAACGAATTAAAATCGATGTTTTCATTCTTGTGTTTTTGTTTTGGCTAATGATACACTCCACGGGAGCTAATACTAATGAATTTTAAATATTCTAAATAATCTAATGTTAAAGTACCAAAGATTACACATTTTTTTTGGTAAACAGTAAATAAGAGCCCGAAATTTAAATGCTTCTTCTACAGAAAATTTATAGAAAGTCCACACAAAGCGATAGATATTTAAATTTTCATTCATGCCACCCTGTTTCAGTGAAAAGAGAGGTTGTAATTTCACTAATGAATAGAGCCTTTAAAACTTGTTCTTAGAAATTTCTGGATTCGGAATTATTGTATTTAAAAGACATTTTACTTTGTAATAGTTACCCAATTAAATTCATAAATGAAATAATAGAAAATGGATGTATAAACATAATATTAGAATAATTACAGTTTCACAGTCTTCAGAATTGAATTTGTCTGAAAGTTTTATCTCTTTGCCATATACGTTGGGTTTAGGGGAAGAATTTAAATGGATTTTATTGAAATATAACATTGATACATACTTCCAGTCAATACGACTTTTTATGTTGTTTCCTTAGTTCTGGAAATAATTTGACTCGGGGCAATTTTGTAAGTGGGATCTATAGTATTCCTTGTCCTTGCAGGAAATTTTATATTGGCAGAACTCAACAACAGTTTGTTGAAAGCTTTATTGGGCATCGCAACTCAATGGAAAAAGCTCTACAATTGAGCAAGCCTCCTGAAACCTTTGTTTCAGCTTTGGCAGACCACATTTTCTAAAATTCTTACCATCAGGTAAAATTCGATGATGACACTGCCATTTTTAATGATAGAGGGTTTACTCAATGGGTGAGGGAGACTATTGAAATGAAAACTATTTTTGATAACATTTCAACGAAAAGAGATTCAGGAAATTTAGATATTAACCTAATTTATAACATTCTTCTGGAAAATGAACCAGCTGTTAACGGGGGTATTAAGATTTCACAAAATCACCAGGGGACGAGAATTGCGTGAATGGTAGTAAACAACAGGATTATTTCGCAATATAATAATTAACTTCATTTCCATATTATATTATTTTATCCAGTTGTTTTGGTGTTCTCATCAAAGTAACTCTATTAGTGAAAGCGACTTATGTGGATTTGTTGCGACAATTGTAGTTTATTAATAGTGGTGGTGATTTTTATTTGTTTCTAGTTAATTTTAGTTTTTATCTTTGTTTTTTTTTTGCGCTGAAGACATATAAACATTTTGATACATTATTCATTGAGTTTTCTCTCTTTGTTGTTCTTGGTTTTTAAGAATTTACTAATTGGATTTTTAAATTTAAATGATGATTTTTTAAGTTCCTCATCACAATTTTTTTTTTACTTTTTAAATTTTCTGTTTAAGTATTTCAGTCTTATTTCGTGGATTGAGTTTTTTCATTTCGTGTCTTTTCGTAGGTTGTTAACTGAAAAATTAGGATTTTGTATTATAACTATGCTAGTTTTGAGTAGTAGTAGTGATATTATTAGAAGGAGTATTACTATGGTAGTGGGTTTCTTAAACCTTCGTATGTGTGGACAGAAATTTAGGGTTTGCTATGTTCCATCCTTTGAATTGTTGATGCTTTCTCAGGCAATCACAGTTTCACTCGTGTTAAATTTAGGATTTTAGATATTTAGGTTGCTATTTCGACCTATTCTAAGCTAGGTTAATTACTCTTTATTGGTGTATGAAGCCTATTATTTGAGATGTTTCCTTTGGCTGTTCGTAGTTCGACTTGTGTGAAGTTTAGGATTTGAGATGTTTAGTTTGCTATTTCGGTGACCTAGAATTAAAGAAACATAGCAACATTATGCGAAAGAACATTTTTAATGAACCGATATCACGTTTTTGTCCGACTCGTGTAGAAGTGACAAAATACATTTAAACAAATTTCTTATGTGTTCTGTAACGCTTTTTTTTTGTTCCCGCCTTTCCCGCCCCTAAAATACAATCCTGGCTATGACCGTGCCCGTAGTATATCATAGATTTCAGTAATTACCTTTCTTGAAGGGTAGTTTTTGTCATATACTTGATTTGGTCGACGGACTAATGCGTATCCAAACTGCATCCATAAGTAGAACAGTATAAAGACTAGTAGAACGTAACCAGACCAAACAGGCACGCCGTGTTGCAGCAATGATCCAAGGTATATGTTCAAAACTTGTAATACAAAATAATGGAATTGTCAAAACTAATTCAGATTGAGTATTTTAATGAGAAAACCACAAAAATTTCCACAATGATTCAATTTCTCACGATTACTTAATAACAGTTTTCTTACCCTTTTATTAGCTGATTTCCTGGCCTTTTCATGTAGAAAATGCAATCAAAATAAAAATTAAACTTGACAGAAACCATTGTTTCAACATTTTACTAAATCGAGTCAAAATCAGACTGATGAGACTTTTTATTTTTTCAAAGCTTTGATTTTCAAGGTAAGATTTTTATTGTGGTGTCACCGCTTCCTAAAAGCTCTTTCTTAGGGTTGCTAAGGCCTTATGAACTTTTTGATAGTTTTGTTGATACCAAAAATGATTATATAAACGTTTGTAAGTCAATACCTATCTAATTCTATATACTTAGTTGAAAAATATTAAGCTGAAAACCAATTAAAAAGGGAGGGTTGCACTGTGCTCCTTTTTGTATGAGAGTTATGCCAAAGTCCCAATTCAAATCACTCCTCTATCCTTAAGCCTACCGTACTCTTGTCAGTCTTAAACATAATTCTCAGCTTTCCTCTAATCCAGTGTGAAACCACCTAGCTAGGGGAGGCTGGGGTTAACCTGGAGGCAATTTTTTTGAAACAGAATATCTTCGAAGCCATTATCATCTAAGCCACACACGATACATCTTCTAAGCCACACAACACAGACACGCACAAACAAACTTACAAACATAAACACACACACATTTTTTTTTAAGAAGTAAATGACTATTTGTATTATTCAACAATTAGTGTTCAAAATTAAGTTTTTTTCGAAATTAGCGTTTTTAATTCTTTTCTTTTGGCAAAAATTAATGTCTGAAATTTAGTTTTTAAAAATTTACAACTCGGATGTTTTGATTTTTTTTTTTTAATTAATGGGAATTTCTCATCAAGTTTCTTATCACGCGTTTTTTAACCCTGTTTCTTGAATTGAGTTAATTATGTTGGCTTTGATGATGGTTCGGGTGGGGGGTTGCAAATTAAATAATTAGGATTTCGTATGATTACTTTGCTAATTCGGACTTTTCGGAGTTACGATCCTTATTAGTAGTAGTAGTAGTAGTAGTACTACCAACGAAACTGCTCAGGGGGTAATTGGTCCCAATTGTCGTTAGTTACGCTACTGAGCTGAAAAACGTCAGATATTTGGGTGGAGATGTATTTTTTAAGATTGTAGGCGACTGAAATTTGCTTCTATTCTTCTGACCTTCGTTTTAAGAAAAGCATGATGTCATCCTCTGAAGACATCTTGGATTTTCTAAGCAAAACTTCGAAAATATTTCTCTAGGCACCCTACGGGAAAAAGGAAGCAATGAAAGTATCAGGAGCAACTTCTGCAGAATGTCAGGCGGCTCATATATAAAGTCAGGCTGCAGAATATATCAAGTCAGGCTGCTTCCTAAAGAAAACTCCAAATAGCAAAGCAAGTGACACAGAGGCCAATGGAGTAATGACACCTGGAACAAGAAGAGCAGACATACGATTATTCTTTACTTCCAATCAATAGAAACAAGCTGCTTTGCAGAAGCTCTGCTGCAAAACCCTGTTTAAGGGCTAATTACCAGTTTCTACGTTTGATAAGCCTGATATTAAGCATATTATTTGAAAAACAACTGGGGACTTGAAAGCACCATCTGGGGAGCCACCCAGCGTCAAATAAGTGTTGGTGCCAGAAAAACAATACGATAATCTGAAGGCTGCTTTAATATCTGTCAATCCAGCAGGCTGTACTTTTGACTGCTGGTCTGCAAAAAGATCTGGCCTTATAGGTACCGTTCCTTATTACGACAGTAAGATGAAACATGAGCAGAAGTAATAAAACTGTGTTTCACACTTCAAGAAGCTTATGCATTCTCATACAGCTATAAGAATTCTTTCAGCAATCCAAGTTTCAAACAGGAAGTTTTCACAAATAAGATAAGATTTTCCTCGTTGTGATTGATTCTGCGAACGATATCACAAAGCCTGTAGGCTAGGAGCGATTCCCTGAATATTATATTTTGTAAATTATCTTCATCTATCTGTTACATACGCTCTTACGTTTTGGTCCACTCGAAACTTTGCCAATGAACATCCCTGAAGAAAATTCCTTGGAGTCTCTTATTGAAGTCGACGATATTGTGCCAACTTGTGAAAATGATTATGATGGCCTCTCTGACTCTGAGTCGGAGAACTCCAGACGTAAACATAGGTCTGCTAAAGAATCTAATGAAACTGATGAAGTCTGTGGAAAAGAGATTAGCGAAAGTAACTGAGAGGAAGAATGGGGAACTGGGAGTAATTCAGAAAATGAAGTAACAGCACAGGCTATGCGAAGACACGTTACATTTGCTCAACCATTAATAAAACTTAGAAAATTACTGAGAAATCTAAAATTTTTAACGCTGCAGCATGGTACCTTTAGATAATATTGTAAAGAAAGCAGTCTTCGTTCTCACATCACTCTTGTCATGAAAATGTTATGGAATGGCATATTGAATAGGTAAGAGTGTACAAAAAACGTAGGGGGCCTATTTTTTTTTATTTTTGAGAAATGCAACGATTCCATTTGGAGTCTCTGGCTTATGCTCAATGGGTGGACCTAGCTAAAGGCCGCTATTACCTTACTTGCTCCCTTTTTTGATGCCACCACACTGTTTAGTACTTCTTCTTAACCAACTAACAGTCAAGCACACATATTCTTAAAAGGGCTAGTGTTCTTTTGTAACACTAGATTCGGTGATCGTTGCACCCCTCAAATAACTAGTTAAAAAGTATTTTATGACAAGCCAACATTTTTAATTTGCTCTTTTCCTGAAGGCAGCATATCTGGGCACTTCCATATTTGAAAGGTTGTCACTTGCGGATCTTTCTCTGATCCTTCAATCTTTGACTATTATAATTGCTGTAGGATACATTAGGTAATGCTGCAAGAAACTGCAAGATTTTCCACTCCAACTCGCTCTTTTACAGCTGTAGCCGTCATTGAGGCTATTGTAGAGTTCAGTGAGGAAAGCTTGTTTCAGTTGCTTTTGGACATAAAATGTTGATAATTTCGGAGACCACACTGCCTTTCCATGACGATAAAATAAAAGTTCAAAATAGGGATAAAATCCTTTTTAATAGACAGTGTATAGAAAATTCACAAAAATACCAGATATTTCGGTCACATATACAGTGACCGTCATCAGTAGTAAAACTCTGATGACGGTTTTACTACTGACGTTTTACTAATGATGACAGTTACTGTATATGTGACCGACATATCTGGTATTTTTTGTGAATTTTCTATACACTGTCTATTAAAAAGGATTTTATCCCTATTTTGAACTTTTATTTATCGACTTAAAATGTTTCAACCATAAGAGGCTCCTGTAGCCTCAGTAATTCTGCCGGAAATGCCTTATAATCGTTCCTAACATAATAGACTGCATTCGTGTTCCATCCATGGATCATGTCATGCATGTGTGGATATTACGTCATCCAAGCATAAGAAGGCAAGCGTGGTTCGAAAGAACATCAGTCTCTTTACTGTTTTGAAAGCAACTAGTTGTATAAGTATAAAAAATATACCAGTAGGATGAACCAAAAAACAAAAATTTGCAATTGTTACAAATGATGCTTCGTTGAAACTGCCTGAACTGTCAAATGTGACAAGTCCAAGAGAACGACTCAACAAGTTAAATTCACTATGGGTGAACATCTACAACCTAATATGCGACAGCGAGAATTGGAAAGAATTAAAAACGAAAGCGAAGAAAAAATAATTATAAGGCTAGAAGACATTCGACAGCGAAAATCCGAACAAGTAAATGTCGCATTTGAAAATAAATAGTGATGGTGATTTGGTTTGGGATTTTAACATGGATGAGGTCATACATATACACCTTGTCTTTGTTAAGAAAAAGATTCAGCGATATGTATTTCACAATGACAAAAGACAAGCCGGGGCAAAAATCAAACATCCAATTGAAGACAAAGCAGTAAATAAAGACGTTCAACATTTTGTAAAAGCTCCAAGCGATGAAATAGCTAAAAATGCATCGGAGTTTATAAGGACGTTAACGAAGAACCTGATACTGCATCAGCTTCTGTTAAAGAAAAACAAAGGTTCGCCATTATGTTTTTCATAATGACAAAAGACAAGCCGAGGCAAAAGTTATAGGTCTAATAACAAAGAAAAACATAAATAAAGAGGTTTAATATTTTAGAGGAGCTTCTAGCGATGAAAAAGCTATAAATATAGACATTGCAGTTTATAGTGACAATAACGAAGAACCTGATGCTCCATCAAACACTGTTGAACTTGAAATTAAAAGTGTTAGTGACAGAATAGCAATAGCTAAGGACATTGATATAAATATGAAATAGCTATAAATATAGACAATGAAGTTTCTACTGACAATAACGAAGAACCTAAAGCTGCATCAAATGCTGTTGAACTTCAGACTAAATCTGTTAGGGACTGAATAGCAGTAGTTAAGGTCATTGATAAAGGATTTGATTATATAGGCATGTCTGAAGCAGGAACTAGTAAAACGACATTGAGGTCCAAAAGACGTTGAGATCAAGCCAAAAGGAACCGAAACATTAAAAAAAAAAAAAGTTGTAATCCTACAAAGGCGCTGCTTCTAATTTAAGGTCGGCTTAAAATTTTTAATGGTTTGCTTAATAAAAATGAAGCACAGATAATAGTGATTAGAAAACAAGTGAAAGTGAGATTCGCAACAGCTAAAGCAAAAGGCATGGAACAAATTACAGCGAGAATCAAATTGAATTATAAACAAAATTTTGAACTGTGATCTGAAGTTAGAAAACAGCAAAGAGGTAATGAAAATCGCATGGAAAATCTGAGGTAATGACGAACAGAAATGAGCAACGAAAGCTGTGGTCAGAAAACAAGAGACAGCGATGATCAAGTCAAATCGTAAACGAATTCTGTGCTTGGAAGGGAAGCAAAAATGAAAATTACAACGAATCCCAAGAGAACACAAATCGTTTCAAATGTATGACTCTCTGGATTGAGAGGAAGAAGGGTGTTAAGCAGGAAGGAGCAATTGAATTCAAGACAGAATTTCTTAATTCAACTGAAATTACTGATTTCACACCCTCTTATTTGAAACTAAGAAACAAAGTGATGACTATGCCAACTTTAGATGCATCAGAGGGCATAGGCATTGGAACAGATGATTTTGAATGAGTCTGAACAGCTAAAGTAAAATATATAGAAAAAGTCTGAGGTAATGATGCATGAAAATGAAATGCAAGTGATTCCTGCTAATAGAAGACATTTGAAAACCAGTATCACAACAGATACATCAAATCAAAAATTAAATCTACGGTTAGAAGGGAAGCAACAGTGAGAATCATAACGAGTTTCAAAAGGAAACAGATCCTATAAAACGGGTGATTCTTTCATACAATAGCAGGAAGGGAGAATTGAATTCACTCCAGACTTTCTTAACTCAATTGTTATTGCTTATTTGACATCTCATGAATAAAAAAAGAAGAATGAATAAACATGTTCTCTTTAAAAAAAACAACTGTGTATCTATTTAAATCTTAATCTGAAGCCATGACATCAAGAAGAAGTTTCCATTATTTGTAGTAAAGAAAATTTCTTAAACCAGATTGGCATGCCATAATATAAGAAAAGGAAACGATCAAAAATAGGGTTTTGAATGCCAAAATAGAATACTGAATAAACAAACAAATCGAATATTTAGAGGGAACAACTGCCTCTCTTCTTCAGCGCGAAACGAAACAATGTATTCAAGAAAAGTGCCTAAGAAAAAAAAAAAACAAAAAAAAAACAGACCAACAAAAACAAACGCGGAGAGTCAATATCAAAACAAACCAAAAAAAACAACGAAAAAAAAAAAAAAAAAGTTGAAAAAAATTCAATAGAAGCCAAAAATCAAAACCAAATACTTAATAACCATATAAGCGAGTCATTCACCAATATCCTCGATTTGCACAAAATCCAAAAAATTATCTACTGCCATCCACAGATACTAGCGAACAACTGAAAAGTTGAAAGAAAATAATTTGTTCGCTCAAAAACAAAACGAACCAGCAATTAAATAAGTTGGAGAACTATGAGATCTTATTTATTATTTTAATTATTGCATATCTTGCATACACCCTTTGAAATCTAAGGGGTTGCTCACGCGTTTGATTATATGATTGGGAAAGTGGTTCAAGGTTTATTTCGGGGATTACTATAGTATCGGCTTCTCTTTTGAGAAAACCGAAAATATGACTCGTCCCCCCCCGCCTCCCTTAAACGAGGAATGAACGTTTAAGGAATAAGTTAAGAATAAACAAGTTATATTTCGTTTTCTGATAAGTTAAGAATAAACTCGTTATATTTCGGTGTAAACTATGATGAAAGTGGGTAGCCACGCCGTCGCGGCACCCTCTAGCCATGGTACACATGGCATCTCTCCTGTTTCCCCCCTGAAAAGCTCTTATCTTGACACACATTCCATTGCAAAAAGAAAGGGAATAATGTTTGAATGGACTATACAATGCCGCAAAAAAAATACTGGTCGTTATAGTCATATTATGGAGTTTAAGCAATTGCTGATAGTTTCCAGTAACAAACACACATACTATTAAGGCTAATCTTTGAAAACTAGCCTCAATCTTGAATTCTATCCAAAGAAGTATATTTATTTAATGATTTAAGGGTCATTACTTACGAGCAAAGGCTAATATAACATATCCGGCGTTGCTGTGAATCAATCTAAAATTGTAGCGAACTTTGCTTTCTGGCTCAGGCCTTAGTACACCTCCAGCAGCTTGGAAGGTTACGAAAACTGCAAGTCAATAGAAAATTGAGATTAAAAGCAGTCTTTAAGTATTATAATTTTGTAGCAACATTATTTTGGTACCAAAGGAATCTTGAATATTTAATCTGGTTATTATAAATAGGGGATATTCTTCTTTATGTACCAAACAACCGCACTATTCACTCTTGAATGTTGTCATGGACAGACAATTTTACACAGCATGTTTTTATGTATGTATGAGAGGATCGATTTGTTTCTTCCTTCAGAAAAAGACTACTCATTTCCATTTTATTCTTTCAAAATCAATTTCCTTTTTACTGTATTCGCATTTCCTTTGCCATTCTTTCGATAATATTGTCAATAAAAAAATAAAATTGTATTCTATGTGTATGCTCGTGCCTAAATAAACGTCTCTGTAATTTTTTATTAAACCTTAACCTTATTGAATCAATGAAAAAGGTCAATTGTTTATATCTTGCTCGTTCATCAATATGTGCAGACGCTTATGATGTAGTTATGGAAGGTGAAAAAATAATGTGATAAATATTGCTTTTACTGTCTGAATGGTGAATGTAAGAACACAGATTTATGTATTTGGGTATTATTTAATAAGATGGAAAGCAATCCAATAGCGAATCATTTCTCACTGACGATTGATTTATATCCGTATTAAAGTCACCAGTGACTATAAAATCTAGTGAATTGCAAAGTATTTTAGCAACCAGAAACTTCAGCGTGTTAAATGCTTTTGCATACAGAGTCAGCGATCTAGTAAGGTAATCGTCAAAAGACAGAAAAGAATTAATGAAAACAGCTATGCCCATAAGGACTGCTAAGATAAACTCATCGCGTAATAAGTTACTGGAGAGGCCGCATTCTGATGAAGCTTAAAAATACAAGCGAATCCACCACCTGGGCAGCCCCTTGCGGCTTTTGTAGCAGTAAAAAACACATCATTGCGAGGGCTCCGACGTAAAATTTAATGCTTCAGTCTGTAAGAAGATGCTCCTGAAAACATGATAGAATAAATTCCTTGTAGAGCTCATCAATAACAAATCAAAATCTTTAGTAGCATTGATATTAAGCAATATTATTGAAAACTGAATAGTAACTGCGGAAGAGAAAGCCGTAGCACTCGTTCCTCAGCTACTGGACAGGACAGACTGTATAAAACATGGTTTTTACAACAGTTAGTTTTCTTAGGATCAGCTCTCATGGACAATCCTTAGCATAAAGATATGGTTCAGAATATGTAGCACATTTCAGAAGATTGATGGATCAGGAGTTTTGCAAGTGGCCGTAGGATCGGCAATTGCAGCAGCGTTTATGTACTTTTTTAAATTTGTGCAATTGAAAATCTTCATATCCCGCTTTGATGCCATCTTTGAAATAAGAAGACTGAGCAAAGGAATCTTCAAACTCAATCTGAGCTGACAATGTCTGGCCTATCTGATTTTCGCTTTTTATGCCATGCTGTTTCATAATAAATGCAAGATCAAAATCAACTGAAAAACCTTAGAGAATCACAAAAACAGTTTGGATCTTAGTTTAGCGGTTGCACCAGAAATAAAGTTCTGAACTGATGTAAAAAAGTCTCCAACTGCAGATTTATCGATGTTGACGTATCAACTATCATTAATTGGTTTCACACTGCAAACTAGTTCATGACAAGCTATTTGTGCGAGAATTGTTTTAATTTAAAGTGAATCAGAAAGCTTAGAAGGCACTTTAGAATCACCGTACCTTGAATATCAATTTCAGAAGTAGGTTTGGGTAACTAAGGAAAATTCACCTTATAATTTTCAAGTGACAATTATTTGTTGTAATTCATCAAGCTTTGAAAATAAAGAAGAATAAGCCATGGCAGGGATACATGGCACCTCAGTAGGCCGTTTGATCACATATATTGGCGTAATAAAGCCACTAGTGGCCAGACACCTTAAGAGAGCAATAATGTCACAAAGAAGGATCGAAAGTGTATTATTCCCTTTTCATACTGAGTATTCTGAATGGGGAGCATAAATTTACCACAATAAAGTTTCGGCATCTTTAATTGTCCTTAGTTCAGAATTTATATTTATTTATTATATCTTCTTCATTTCCACTTAAAAGATTACTTGGAATAAAATTAAGAACTGGAAAATATGTAAGCCGGCTTTTCGTCAATGTTTAGATTTGCTGCTACAAATAACAGTACTAAGTAAACAAGACTTGTTAGTTCAAATAATTGCGGGTAATTACCACAATGAATTCACCCTGCTGGTTAATGTGATTAGAAGAAAAAATTATTGAAGACTGTGCAAGGAGGCATTATTTTTGTTTAAATTTAGTAGCTCATTTTCATTAAAAGTTAGAAACCCCTTTGCTCCAATATATTGAAAGTAAAACGACTCTTTCAAATTAGCTTAAAATTGAAAATACCTTCTCTTTTAGCACCGAACGACATTTTGAACCCATAATAAATAGTTGAAGACCCAATCTAGACCAGTTTTGTATAAAAGGGAGTGGAATGTCCTAAAGTCTTACGACATTTCAAGGCTTGGAATCAAGGCCCCAAAATACTGAAAAAACTACCTTTTAAGAGAAAGAATGCGGATTGCTAAAATTTAAAAAGAGACGACACAAAAAACTAGTCTCGAGCGAATGACAGTCAAAAACGAAAACCACGGTAAGCAAATAAATGACAAAAATTAACAAAGATGAAGGGTAATCTTGCCCCTAGAACTAGCAAATGAGTAAGTGAACTTTTCTTTAAACAGCATAATAGCTACAACTTGTCTGTCAAAATTTCCTCTGAATGTAATACTTGGACAAAGTTGTAAACCGTGAAACCTTTCTGTTGCTTGGTCTAACTCAAAGATCATATTTTAGTGTTGAATTAAGTTAACAATTAAATCTTTTCAACCCCTTTGGCCCTAACTTTAGTTAGAGCGATATTTTCCCCCTTGAAAACTTGCCAATTGATTTATTAAAAGTTTGAGCTTTATGGATAGTTTGAGGCAACCCATGGATCCTTTCGGATTAATTAAGAGATACGTGATATAATTAAAATTGATTAGATTATAACAAAGAGTGGAGATCACCCTCGTAAATAACTCAAGATTCTTGTTAGATTTTTATTCTGTTTGGGGGTTGGTTTCATTGTTTCGCCTATATATTTCCCTTTAGTTAAGGCTGGGTCCGTCTAAATAGAGGACAACGTTATTAAAGAATAAAATAATCTAAGATTAAGTAAGGATAAGAACCCCAATGAGATTCTTCCCAGAAACATAAACTTTTTGGAGTAGGCTTCGAATAGCATATGGTTTAGGTAGGAAAAAACCTAAAACAAGGAGTAAAAGCTATAAGAGCTTTTTTGCCTCTCCTTTTCCAGCCTAGTGTCTATTGGAACTTAAGCTTAGTGATAAAATAGATCTCACACCCAGAAATTGAATTCCCTAGACTCCAGTTTGCCCACCCCCCTACTTGGATCCTTCTAACGTTATGCGGCAGTCCGAATCGGAGAGGAGAACCCTTTTATTTACTTGTATTTACCTATCCAATCCTTTTCCGGCTGTAGATGCAAATGGTGGTCTTGATGTTATACCGATCGACTAAGCAGAAGGGAGTAATATCGGACAGACAGAGAGTTTAAAATCTTTCTAGTCGAGGGAACTTCAATCCAAGAACCTTTCCTAATGAAGTTTAAGATTTACCCTAGATCAAAGGAACGCTAATTTCTTCTACAAGAAATAATTATAAAATACCTTGTTTTGGGCTATTAAGAAATTTGTGACCAATTTATTTGATTATTCCGAGTTTCCCCACTTTCAAACCACTTTGATTTATCTTCTTAAAGTTGTAAGGTGGCCCCTACTATCAGGGCTAATAAATTTCGTAGCGTGTTACAAACTGAGGCTTGGGTAAGAAATCGGTACTCAGAATTCAGTGACAACTGGTTTTTATTACAAAAGAAGATGAAAAGAAAATATTCTAATTCTGATTATGTTGGAGATAACTAAACCTCTTCTAGGTCTAAACTCTATGGTCTACTTGTACAATCCACCAATGTTTACCGAAAAGAAAAAGATTAAGTTAATTTTAGGCTATCGAATGTTTCTGCTTAAAGGAGTTACACTTGAATAGCTAGTCAAGGCTTGAGTTCTGGGCTATTAAAACCTTTAGTTCACACTATTGCAGAGCTAAGCTAAGAATAACCGTACTTGATTTTATTTCAATTTTTATTAACCCAAACCAAGAGATCCTCTTATTATTTCTTGAAAAAGGCTGTGTATTCCTTGGACCTTTAGTAAGCTTTAACTTTAGCAGGGAAAACACTTAATTGAAAATATCTGGACATAAAGGTTTAAAAATTCTTAAACTGACAATATTGTTCCCTTTTTCCCTAACCTACCTGTGTAAACATTAGGGCCACCTTTGTATAAACATGCAGTACGGGTTTAACGAAATGAAAGAATGATTAAAAAGGGAACGGTGTTCATCTCCGTATAAACGTCTGAAGATTGCACAAAGGGGGGGAAAGTAATGTTTTTGTCCGATAATTCCAATTTTCGGATATAAGGTCTTTATAAAGTCAAGCTAAGTTCCAAGAAACTCTAGGATGAAAAAGGGAAGCACAAATGGCTCTCCCAGCGTTCTCTTCTTGCTTAAGGTTCCTTCCCTCTTTGAACCCTCAGTTTTTCAAAGCTTAAATTTCTGGGAAGAAATTTAATTTAGCTTATTTTAACCTTAAAATGCTGTTTTGTCCAAATGGCTCAAGCCTTGTCTAAGTGGAAATACTACCGAACTATAAGCCCAAAATCACCAACTTATAGTAAAATGTTATCTTCAAGTGACAGAAATCTTTAGAGGTTTTCTTCTTATTTTAATTTTATCTTCTAACTTTTATCTCCAAGGGGAAGTCAGACAGACAGTGGTAATCTATCGTAATTACAAAGTAAAAACACTTACTCCTTGTTTGATCCAAAAAAGACTACCTTGTTTCCGAGGCAAAACCACCTCGATTTCTCTCTCATTCGTTAAGTTATATTCTTTTTGCTACTTGATCTGTTTGGCGATCTTCCCTCCCTCCTATTCAATAAACCACTTTTTGTTAAAGTAGTTTCTTTTCCAGTCTTTCAAGGCCTTGCGTTCCTATTTGTTTCATAACCAAACTTGTCTAAATTAGGTCTTAAAATATTTATCACGGGTTCAAAGTTCGTTTGATTCTTGGACAAAGAGTGTCACTACCAGATTTATGACTAGCTACGCAAAGAGAAGTTATTTTCAAATTCAAGCTAATTTGAAATTTTCGCTATATTTCTGATCTATGAAGGTAAAGGTAATTCCAAGCTTTAATAAAATTGAGCTACGAATTTTACACAAAATAAGGCCTCCTTACAATCTCCCCCACTTAAAAGCTTAGTATAATTTTTGTTTTAAAAGAAATAAACAGAAGGAAACACGAATTTACTAGTATACAGTATAGTCTCGTTTCTCTTCACGATAGCCTACTTCTAATTTGAATCACTGAGGATTTTAATATCGATGAGCTGTATATAAATTTGTTAATTTCCTTAATACCAGGCCTACTGTCAGAAATCCTATTATATATATAAAGAGTTTAAACACTTCATGCCTTGAGGCTAAAAGTATTGTTACATCTTTCCTTTTCTTCTTGCAAGGAAACTCGTATTTGCCTCGCTTCATCCATGCCAAGGGTTGAACAAAACCTATTCTAAAAGTAAATAAAAAGTAAATATTTAATTTTGTCTTCCTAATGTAGTAGGACTTATGCGAAGTTCTCAGCCAAAATCCTTATGAGTTCATGCAGATATTTTTAAGCTAAGAGTTTTTTTTGTCGTTTTGTGGCGTCCGAAATCAAACTCCTGCTCTTGTCTTGCTATGCATAGATAAATCGACTCTTTGATTACTTTAGGTTTAAGATTTAGCACAGCTTTAATAAAAAGAAAATATATCAATTGACCTCTACGAACAGCTGAGTGCTATATTCTTATTTGGGCCCTTTTAAACTTTATTCACAATTTTTTTTTTAATTATAATTGAATACTCGAAAGAGTATTTAAAGGTGCCAAAAGGACTATTAACAATTGAAAGCTTGAAAAATCAGAGGCAAATACATTCTACAATGAAAGGGAAAAAAATCTGTACCCGTTCTCTATTCTTAAAACATTTACGAGTTATGAAAATTTCGAAACTTTTGAATTTTCTGAACTCATCTCCTTTGTTGAAGACAGAAAAATCACAAATTATTACTAGTTTAATTTAGTGGGTGGCTGTATTATAAGGAGTCTCTTATATAATTCCTATAATTCTTATCCTTTATTTGACGGATATTTTAAATCCTATCGGCAGTGCCTTTTATATTCAACAATATTCTGAATCCTACGGGCAATGCGATTTAGTTTTATCATTGCTCCTTAGATAGTGCTACTACTATATTTTTACCAATGTGCATTGGTCACCATTCACGCTAAGTTGCAATTTTCCTGTGGTATCACTTGACCGAATGTGAAAGAGTTCATAAGGGAAAATATTATTTAATATTATCTGTAAGAGTGGGGTAATTAACGCTAACTTAATCTCTTCTGAAGCATAGTTCATAATTTTTTACTGCCTCTTCAACCTGGCAGTACATATATACAAAAACATCATATTGTCTTAATTTATTTAAGGTTTTGACAACTCCCATCTTTGCCCCCCGAAAAAAGGACTTGAATGTAGGAAACGGATGACTCCATTAACTAGTTTTTTTTGATAAAATGATCTTAAATTGACGTCCTTTTTTCTTGTCAGAATCATCCAGTGTATACAATAGGCCATTCACGGGAACCAAACGGAGATTTTTTAACCTTTTCCTAAGAAATGGGATTTCCTTTCTTTCCTAAATTCGAAGTTTTTGGTTCTGAGTTCTACCCAAAAGGTCAGATCTTGGAAATTTTTCGGTATTCTGCTTACTTTAGAAGCTATTTCAGTACTGTACTAGCTTTCATTCTTTCAATTTTTAGCCTGAGAGTCTCCCATCTAGGCTGATGATTATAAATACTCTATCAGTATATGCATATGCTGCCTTTGCGCCTTGAGATACAACCCTTTTTCGTATCCCTATGGATGCAAACCTTTTTTGCTTCCTTAAGAGGTAAACGCAGCCCTTTTTCGCATCCTTAAGAGGTCGACGCTACCCATTTTTGCATCTTTGAGAGTTGTCCTCTCAACATCCCTCTGAAGTGCATGACTCTCTGGCATGATATGTCCGCGAATCCTTGTCACGCTAGTTCTACTCCTAACGGTTAACCTATATCTACAAAACTACGGAATCTGTGCCTGTGCCTTCCGGTGGTTCCCTAACCATCGCTTGGAGGCCGCAATGTTTTCGGCAAAAATTGCCCAAAAAATTTTCTTGTGGTTGGTTTATAGGTACTGGGGCTAAACAATATCTTGCTTTGTGTCCTGTTTCACCACAGCGGATACAGGTTGGAGGTCTTTCACAATCCGAATGTCTATGTGGACCCCCGCAAGTCCAGCATTTTATGCGAGCATTTTTTCGTTTACTAAATTTATACCTGGATAATTTATCACTAGTTGGTCCTGACATATCTTTCATCCCACAGTTCAAACATTTCTTTCGGTTATTTTTATAATTTCCTATGTTTTGAAATTCTACTCTGGAGTTATCTCTTTGTTCTCCAGGGGAAGTCTTGTCTCCTGAGTCAACAACTGTTGCTCCCAAAGACATGTCTGAAGAGTCCCTATACATTAAATCAATCGATTCAAATCTCTTTGCCAGCGCTAATAATTCATCTTTGTCGTCTCTTGTTTTAGTTTGTTCATGAACTTTCCTTCCAATTGAAGGGAGCATAAAACTTTTAAAAATACTAATAGTTATGTTATCTGCCCTTATACCAGGAGCAGTTTTTGCATACTCTAGAGCTTTTCTACTAATTCGGGTATAAAATTGATGTACCAACTCAGATGGTCTTTGTTTCTCGGAAAGCAGTTCTTGTAGTTTTTGTGCGGCTGGTTTTTCATGTAAAAAGGCTTCTTTAAAAAAATTTCTAAATGGTCTAAATCTTTTATTTTAGGAATATCTAAAATCGTTGCGAATCTTTGTATTTCTCCTCGAGTATAACAAATAGCTTGATTTATTATAGCAATATCATCTTTCCCTAAACTCCTTTGTATTTGTTTAAGGGTGGTAATCCATGAATGGATTTCATTTTGGTATGTCAGTAACGAGATGAGAGGTGTTTGCTCCACAAATAGGTTTTGAAGCCTACTTGTGACTGTGGCATCTCTATATTGCCCTTCTAGAGAGTTTATTCTAGACTGTGCTTGTTATAGTGCAATTTCTAACTCTTTGATTTTGTTTTCATTTGAACTCATGATTGTTCTATCCTGATAAACTCTTAATGAAGGAAACATTTTGAACCATTAAATTGTTTTAAACTACAAAATGAGTTAGTTTATAAATTGAGTAAGAATTAGCTCAATGTCTCGATTTAAATTAACCCTCAAGGCTAATGTCATGATTACACACACTTGAAGATGATTAACCTATGGCCCTATTCAAGTAAGTTATAGACGATTTGGATGCTAGAACTTGTAACAAAGAGAAAGAAAATGAGAGGAAAGGAAGAATCTTAGGAAGATAAAAAGCTGTCTGAACTTCCCTTTAAGGTAAAAAAATATCTTTAATGAACACTTTTTCAAATTTTTCTGTCTCTGATAGGTTTGGAAAACTGAACACACACTTTCTAGTGAGGAACAGAGGACTAAATTTTACCAAATTTTATAAATTAAATTAATCCTCCCCCACCTAAACGAAAGTTGTACCGAACCTGAGTAGCGCTACGACCAGTTGTAGCGAACCAGAGTACCGCTGTAACCAGTTGTACCGAACGTGAGTGCCGCTGCGACCAGTTATACCGAACTTGAGTACAGCTGTGACCAGTTGTACCAAACCTGAGTACCGCTGCGACCGGTTGTACGTGAGTACCGCTGCGACCAGTTGTACCGAACTTGAGTACCACTGTGACTAGTTGTAAGGTTGCCCCTACTATCAGGGCTAATAAATTTGGTATCGTGTTACAAACTGAGGCTTGGGTAAGAAATCGGTACTCAGAATTCAGTGACAACTGGTTTTAATTACAAAAGAAGATAAAAAGAAAATATTCTAATTCTGATTATGTTGAAGATCCCTAAACCTCTTCTAGGTCTAAACTCTATGGTCTACTTGTACAATCCACCAATGTTTACCGAAAAGAAAAAGATTAAGTTAATTCTAGGCTATCGAATGTTTCTACTTAAAGGAGTTACACTTGAATAGTTAGTCAAGGCTTGAGTTCTGGGTTATTAAAATCCTTTAGTTCACAATATTGCTGAGCTAAGCTAAAAATAACCGTACTTGATTTTATTTCAATTTTCATTAACCCAAACCAAGAGATCCTCTAATTATTTCTTCAAAAAGGCTGTTTATTCCTTAGACCTTTAGTAGGCTTTAACTTTAGCAGGGAAAACTCTTAATTGAAAATATCTGGACATAAAGGTTTGGAAATTCGTAAACTGACAATATTGTTCCCTTTTTCCCTAACCTACCTGTATAAACATTAAGGCTACCTTTGTATAAACATGCCGTACGGGTTTAACGAAATGAAAGAATGATTAAAAAGGGAACGGTGTTCCTCTCCGTATAAACGTCTGAAGATTGCACAAAGGGGGGGAAAGTAATGTTTTTGTCCGATAATTCCAATTTTTGGATATAAGGTCTTTATAAAGTCCAGCTAAGTTCCACGAAACTTTAGGCTGAAAAAGGGAAGCACAAATGGCTCTCCTAGCGTTCTCTTCTTGGTTAAGGTTCCCTCCCTCTTTGAACCCTCAGTTATTCAAAGCTTAAATTTCTGGGAAGAAATTTAATTTAGCTTATTTTAACCTTAAAATGCTGTTTTGTCCAAATGGCTCAAGCCTTGTCTAAGTGAAAATACTTCCGAACTATAAACCCAAAATCACCAACTTTTAGTAAAATGTTAGATTTCAGCACTAGTTATTATTTTCTCCTATATACGTTTTTAAGTTATCTCCAAGTGACAGAAATCTTTAGAGGTTTTCTTCTTATTTTAATTTTATTTTCTAACTTTTATCTCCAAGAGGAATTCAGACAGACAGTGGTAATCTATCATAATTACAAAGTAAAAACACTTACTCCTTGTTTGATCCAAAAAACCTTGTTTCCGAGGCAAAACTACCCCGATTTGTCTCTCATCCGTAAATTATATTCTTTTTGCTACTTGATCCGTTTAGCGAGCTTCCCTCTCTCCTAGCCAATCAACCACTTTTGTTAAAAGTAGTTTCTTTTCCCGTCTTTCAAGGCCTTGCGTTCCTATTTGTTTCATAACCAAACTGGTCTAAATTAGGTCTTAAAATATTTATCACGGTTTCAAAGTTCGTTTGATTCTTGAACAAAGAGTGTCACTACAAGATTTATGACTAGTTACGCAAAGAGAAATTATTTTCAAATTCAAGCTAATTTGAAATTGTCGCTATATTTAAGATCTATGAAGCGAAAGTGAATTCCAATCTTTAATAAAATTGAGTTACGAAATTTACACAAAATAAGGCCTCCTTACAAAGTACCTTAAAGAATCAAATAAAACTCGTACCTTTGGTGCTTCCATTTCTGCCCAAATTAACAGAGTTTACCTAATTTGATAATTTAGACCTTAAGACTCTAACACAATAGACCAAAGCCTTAACTATTTATCCAAGTGTTATTTATTCAGTTAGAATTCCTGTACATCTAAAACTAAGATAATCCCTTTTTTTGGTGAATGACTTGTGGACAGTAGAAGACCGACACGCACCCACACAATAAAATGCTATTCAACTTTGGAGAGAGTCATTGGAAGGATATTATAATTATAATTACAATATTTCTCCTCTATTATTAAATTTACTAATAAAGTTTAGTTGTCACCGGATTTTGAGTACCAATTCGTACTAACGACTCAGTTTTTCAAGCTACCAATTGACTGAATGTTTCTTTAAAAAACTTTGGGTATAAAAATTTATAAAGAGAATTTAAAAACGTTCAGAAGGAATGCTTAGAGGAATAAGTTCACCCAGAGCCTGCCTAGAGCAACAATCAGACTGAATTTATAGTCCTAAGAATAGGGTAATCTTGCAACTGTAAAATGTCCAAATAATAATCCCTAATGAAATGCTGGCCAAATATTATAAACTGTTTTTGAAGTAAAAACTGGAAAATACACGCTACTACCGCTAATGTTACTACCGCCACTAATATTATTGCTACAACTACTACTTTCACTGTGACTACTAGTAAGACTAAGGGTATAAAGTTGAAAATCAAACGAAATCCTGAGGGGGAAGTTGAATTAAGTTAAAACACACTATGTGCATATAGGCTGTCAAAAGGGCATAAAAGAAATATATTAGGAACAGTTTATAGTATTACGATGAAGCTTCCAGGGATTGATGAGAGTGACTCATCAACACATCCTAGCATGAGATATTAGCCCCTTAGATCCCAAAATTATACCGATAGTCTTAATACAGAGTATTAGTCAAAGCATCTAGTAGGATACCCATCACGAACAGCACCGCAATGCTGCTCGTTAGCACAACCTACAGTAAAGAACTTACCTTCGGAGGTATCTAAAAGTGATCTTTGTTCAATGTATTGCTGCTATGTTGGATGATTTCCCCTCATAAGAATTCCCAAAAGAAACTTTTTAATGTTCTATAAGAAAAGTTACAACAATTATCTAAAACACAAAAATAATTGTCTTAAAATTCGGCCTGATACACATAAAAAAACTTACTTGTAATTATTATACCAATCACAGCGTGCGCATTGGCTGTCTTGTGAGCAGCATCAACCCAACCATTATTTTCAATGAATATAAGTACAATAGCAATATGAATTAAAATCAGTGCGCCAGCCATTAAGCCCATATGAAGCTGTAAGACATATATTAAATTAGAATAGGAAAAAGAAATCATTTTTGGGTTTTCTTTTGAAAGTATAAATTCCAAAGCCATTTTGTTTGATTTCTAGCTTCATTGTTAGTCTTTAGTATATCTACTGTATGGAGAAACAAGATTTTGGCTGTCATAAGCTGCAATGAGCCGAATAGATATTTGAAGACAAAGAAAAACAACTACTAAGAATATCTAAGGAAATAATAGAATTTAGGACAAGAGAAGAACCAACAATACAAAAGAAAAAAGATTGTAATTTTTCAATTTAAAACTTTCTTAGTAGCATAAACATAACTAAATACAACAACAAGACACACTAAAGGATAGAATGTCTGAAAAGCAATCGGTTGGAAATGACTTATATCAACTCATCTTACCAATTCAAAAGACAACGAGGGGGTGAAAACAATAATTGCATAGAAAAAATAAAAAAATAAACTAAAAAAAGGGAATTCATTAAAAAAAGCAGAAACAATAAGTGCTAATCAAATGAATGTCGTAGTGTGTCTTAGAAAACTTTATCAAAAATACTAACAGTCATAAGAATCTTGGATTTGTATAAGCGAATAAGAAAAACAAAAGTAAGTTGGCAATGTAAAAAAAAGTAAGTTGGTACCCCCATAGTGGCGTAATCACGATACCATGTCATTTGTCTCCCATAAATAGCAAACCATGAGAGTAGCCAAAAGTTTACAAACACATTTGAAAGAAAAAGATTATTGAATAAAAAAATCACAAAATTTATTCAGGAATGCTAACTTTTATTTCGAATAACCTTACTAGTAAAAGTTATTGCTATAATATATGTATGAAAATTTAATAAACAGCCTTAAAACTCTCAAAATTGGCACCTGATCGAGATAAAAAGTCAACCATTGAAACCACGCGCTCAAAGCCCTATAGCGGATGCTTCAGCCTCTAACCTAAACAATCAAGCATATTGATTTTTAAAATGTCTCTTTTATTCTCTAGGGTTGATTGTATTGAAACAGTATGTACAGAAAAAGTAATGTTTTCTACAATTTTGTGTCACCAAACCTTTTGTTTCGTGACGAAAAAAAATTCTGTCACCATCAATTTCAGCCCAGAAGGGAGTGAAACAATCTAAGAGAGCCAAAGAACGTCAAAAAATCTATGATAAGTCTGTAATTTTTCTATGCTTTAAAATACTATATGACAGGTTTACAGCCCCCCATCCTACTACACCAAATACACTAAAGTAGCCCTTTCGGCCATATAGAGCTGTGGATAATCAATTTTGACGGAAAGAGGGCTGAACTGCCTGGGAACACAAATCCTAATAGAACAAATGTATTGTTTGCCCATATTATTCAAGGGCGGAATATACTAGCTAATTCATAATGCCCTGAAAAATCCCAGTGGAGTTTTCTGTAGACAACTGAATGGTTTCTTTTAATCCCTGACTAACTTGGATCTTGCACACGGCGTTGCCTAGCTGGAAAACACCGCCAAGATTTGGTTTTTAATATCAACAAAGCTTTGAAGCGCATTGAGCTTACCATAAGCAGCTCCAAGACTTAAGTGATGACCACCAGCCATTCTGTTTCATATCAAAATTAGTCAGCTTGTATGACATTTGACGGGTCGCTCCCTATTTTGGAGACAATTGGACACCCTTCAGACCACCATCATGTATGACGACCATGCGCATATATTTACAGGTGAACGTGACCCTGCGTATGGTAGACTAAAAATAACCAAAAGGTCCTAACAACGGCTCATAGCAATCAGAACTAATACAAGGGCAAGAGAATAGAATACAGAGAGAACAGTTTGATTAAACCCGTTTATTTAACAATTCAATTCAAACGGGTTTTATTAAAACAAATAGAAATAAATAAACATAAATAAACTTCTCTATGCAAAAAACGCAAGTTGAGTCCCTTAAAAATAACGATTCCTCCTAATCACGCTTTACGACTCTCGCTTTACTCTTCAACACAATCCCATCCCTCATCCATACAAATCCTTATCTAACAGGTTCCCCCCTTCGTCCCCGAAAGCATATCTACCTTAACCTTACAAAATAAAAATAAATGAATAAAAAACAAAAAATAAACGGATATAATAATGATAATAATTTTTAAAACAAAACAAAAAATTTCAATTATTAATTAAACTCTATTTTTTGAAATTCAATAAGATAATTTTTCAAATTATTTTTCAAAGACCCAAGGGAGCTCTTACATATCAGCTCTCGAGGAAGCACGTTCCACACTTTCACGCACACCACATCCGGTGCAAAATATGACCGTACTGTAGGTGTTCGCCTCATCAAAAGGTTTGAGGCATATCTGGTGTTCCTAGGATGTTGTTCCGATACCAACTGGAATTGAATTTGGAATGCTGATGGAAGTAATCCAAACAAAAATATGAAAATGATAACTGAGCATGATAAATGTGATAAAGTGATTCACGGGAAAGAAAATCGTCCATATTTCTGATTATTTTCAGGACACGTTTGTGGATTGAATCAAGCCTTTTCAGGTGGGATGTAAATGTTGACTGCCAAATTGACGCAAAATACTGCAGAGGAGGCTTGATAACTTCATTATAAAGTAGACGAATGGTTTTTTGAGGGAATGTGTATTTCATTTAACTGATAATCCCAAGATTACGGGAGAGCTTCAGCTCCACAGCGTGGATGTGATGTAAGAAGTAAAGGTTTTCGTAAAGGAGTACACCTAGGTACCTGGCATAGCCAGTTTTTGGTCGTCTGATCGTTTTTCGTGAAGTCATTATTTTCGAGACTTTTGGGCGAAGAGTTCCAATCCTGGAGAAAAAGAGAACGCAAGATTTGTCAACATTTATTACGAATCGATTGGCATCCATCCAAATGTAACTTTCTTCTAAGATGACCTCAAGTTTACTCTGGAGCGCTGACATGTCGGTGTCACAGGAGGCCATCGTAGTGTCATCCGCGAACGCTAAAAGTTCATCCGATTCGTTATCGTTGCTAAAAATTTCTAGGTCGCAACATAATTTGCAGCAACAAGAAGACCTAGAGCTAGGATTCAGAACGCAACTTAGGTCATTCGCATGAACCAGGAATAACAGTGGGCGTAAAATTGAGCCTTGCGCCACACCGAAGTTGACAATGGTGTCATTCAGTGGATCTTCTCCTATATAAACACGTCGCCTACTAAGGTGAGACCGGAACCCTCGTATAGCCTCTCCTCTTACTCCAATGTGGTCTAGTTTACCTAATAGAATCCCATGATCCATACTGTCAAACACTTTTTTATGTCAAGCAAAATAGCAGCTAGCACAAGTCCCACGTCAAGTGCTTTATTAATGAATAGGCTCATTGATGCCAGCGCATCTTCCGTCGAATATCCGGGTCTGAATCCAAATTTCTGTTGGTTAAGAAATCCCTTAGCTTCCAGATAAGAGTAAAGCTTGTACTTCATAGGTTTTTCAAACACTTTGGAAAATACCGAAAGAATAGATATGGGTCGAAAGTTGGACGGGTCACCCTTTGTAGAGGGGAATTGTTCTTGCCTTCTTGAGGAGTGATGGAAATACGCCCGTCTATAAGGAGAGGTTTACCAAATGTGTTAAAGGTTGTAGTACGGATGGCAATACTGCTTTCAACACTTTAGTATGGACATGGTTGAAACATGAGGCAGATGCTCCCCTCAAACCTTTGGCAATCATCAAAAGGTCTGTCGAAGTTACTGGAATGATTGCCATCGAATTGACACACGCTTGGCCTAAAAAGTCCTTGTAGGACTTTCTGGGGGGTGACACTTTTTTAGCCGTTTTTTTCCAATTTTGACGAAGAAGTTACAAAGAGCTTTTACAACTTGTGCTGGTTCAGTCAAGATACATATTTTGCATAATGAGTGGTATGTTTACACTATTAGAATTGATATTGGAGTTGGTAGAAGAAGCAATGATACAAAGACGAGAGTACCAATCATAGCAGTAGAAATTACAGGAGGATCTCGACTAAGCCTTGAATGGAATGATGTGTATGCAAGATATCTGATATCATTGAGTAAATTTAAATTGGAGGAACAATTTTGCTTTGCAGGGAGAGTTGATATAGTGCATATACATAGATCTCAGGCTGCTTTAAATGTAATACTGGAACATATTGAGGAGAATAAGTTGTATCAGTAATTGCGTGTGATATATTATTGTTGTAATTATTTACATAATAAAAATGTTTTGAAATCGAAAATATTCTTTTTTTCATGTTAGATTTTTAGTAGGTTACCGCATATTTTTAAAGTAGAAAGAATCTTGGTTAGGTTGAAGTCAGCTGTGAGAGTGTTATGATTAAAATATGGCTGAATTTGAGAAAGATAAAATTATGCTGAATCTTGTGATTATGGAAAAATGTTTGGTTCTAGGTGATGACTTTCTAGAGTTATCTCTTCAAAGGAAAATATTTTATCGAAGAATACTTGTCGATATAATGAGAAAAGGTTCTCCATCTCTATTGTAATCAACTTTTACGATGAATCAAACGCATTTAGTCAATTTATTGACATATTAATTGAAACAAACCAAAATGCTATTTTGGATTTACTTTTGAATACACTACCTTAGAAATTTAAAATTCTATCTAAAGGAGAACAATAAATAAATCGAGAGTTTAGAAGATCCTGTTCAAACAGGTTTTTTGATATTTCGCAATTAATCCCCTCTTTTCTTTCTCTCTCTTTCTCTTTCTCTCTCTCTCTCCCTCTCTCAATTTATCAATCATAGATCAGTTTCATTTTAGCTGTTAGAGAGTTAACACTGCAAAAATGTTCTATGCATGTCCACTATGTATGAATACACGGGGCAGCTGGTCACCATGTGAGAATCGTACAAGTATTGAAGAGTATGATGAAAAGTGTAGATCAATCAATTTATGTAAATTGCTTAGAGGATATTCCAAACAAATTAAAGATTGAAATTCCTGTCTTCAAGTTATTTGTGTCTCTCCCCCTAGAGGACACCTATGCTCCGATTGTCACTATCATAAATATGATCAGTGGGAGAATACCTATCCTGGCATGATTAGAAAGAACCCTAAAAGAGATTTTGGTTTATTTCCAACAGACTGAGATCGTCGTTATTTTAATCATTTTGGGAGGAAGAGTCATGTCAACGATTCAACTGTTGGAGTAACGAGATAATTTAGTTTCTACATCATCGCTGTGAAAACAATGGCTACTATGATGATAAACCTACTGATTTTTATTTAGCTTTTACAGAATTTTATTCACCATTTGAAAATACTGCGTGTGATAGTGCTTCAAATCGAAAAATTGAAACACGTAAATTTTACAACATGAGTGAAAATAGTATCATTGACTATACAAAGAGATAGAATAAGAGTGAAGTTAGATTGTACTGTAGAAAATGTTACCCTGACTTTGCAACAAATCAAGATCAATATACAGTGAATTCAAATGATCTGCCATCATTAGCTGTTCTCGACACTTGCCTAGACGCAGTAGAAGTAGAAATCTAAAGAGGAGAAAAAATTATGTGTTATGTATACATTATTTTTTATTAATAAACAAATTTACGTACAGTTTTAAAACATTTTATTCGTAGGGCACTAAAATCAAAATTATACAGGTATGAAAGTATATTTTCGGCTATAAAGTCAGTCAGACGAGGATCGTCTAGGTAAATGTTGAGGAACTGGTAGAAAGTATAACCACGACATCTGAAAATGAAATATAGTAGCGCATGAAAACCACAGCTTTTAGTCGTTAAATCCTCCACTCTCTTCTTGTATTGAATAATAGTTTTCCAACTGCTTTCAATAAAGTTGTTGATTTGCGGATTGTAGAATGTATATGGTTGGACAAAAGGATGAAAAAATTCTATATTTTTCGCTGTTGTAAGATACACAGCCAATAACCTGCCTTTACACTCAGTGGACTGCTATTAACAATGATAATGGTATTGTTAACACTTTGAATTCTTTAAAAGAAGTCCGATGGTATACAATAGAATTTATATTTGGACATATATGTATCCATATTAAAACGCTAATCATTTGATTTATGTTCATGGGGCGAGGTCTAGTAGAACACTGCCTTCTGTAGTGATTTTCCAATGGGTTTCAAATTGATTGAATGAGATTAATGCAATACTCACATAAGATGACTCGGCAAATGTACGCTCTAAACGTATAATCCCCGTTCGTACAATACTCATATCTTGAGCGCCAGACAGGTCCAGTACAATGATACCATGAGTTTAAGCAAACATTTTCCATCAGTCATATCATTTTCAAATAGTTGTGAATTTCAATTTAGGGATTGTATTGTCAACTCCTACAGTGTCCTATAGGATTTAACAAAAAATAAATTGTAGAGCGTGATTCCATTTACCTTACACGCAAGAGATGAAAGTCCAAACATTTTAAATTTATGTGGGCAACTTGTCCACGGTCCCATAGCGCTAACACTTTTTATAAATACCATCGCTAATTTTGATGGAATTTTACCATTGATAAATGATGACTCGGTGAAGGTGCGTGAGCCCATTGTAATTGGACACTGATTGGTGACTATATGAGGAACAAGTAGTTTAATATTATTTCCACTAGCTCAGTTTTTCCACTGCCAAAGGAAGAGAACTCATAACCTGTTGCTTTCGTACATGACGTAATGCCGAGGTGAGAGAGAATGTTACATCAGGATTGGCAGAAAGTTCATTTCGTAAAATGGAATTGGATGGAGCAAGCGTAAATTTTTTATCCGCTTTAATAATTGGTGGTAGCCATTTGGGTATACTTAATATCTCATGACTCAATTTCCAAACTAAATGTAATTCACTAGTTGTCGCATTTTTAAGTGCATCTGTACTATCAGTATCTGTAATATATTTATATCCATTGGATGAACCCCTCAATTCCCTGTATGACTTTGGGGTCATCAACATGAACTGTATATAGCTCGTATAATTTGTGAGATCGTTGCTAGTGCTCACCAATGTTCCATTTATGTAGACACTGACTCTTAGAAATAAATTATGCAGTATACAATTTTCATAGGATATTCCATCGGTAGAATTGGCATTGTATTTTCAGATTTCTTGACTACCACATGTAAATCTATAAATGTTGATTACACTCACGACAAAATTTTTTGAATTGAATAGATTTAATGATGAAGTGATTGACGGATGGGAATCCTCGTGGGGTAGATATCCCATTCTTTTTCAGTCTAGGAAAAGAAATCCTGTTTTGATCTAACAATTCTCTTCCTTGATTTCTTCTTCTTCTTTTCTTTGACAAAAGTGATGTCTTTCGTTGCTGACCTAAGTAGAGACTGATGAGTGATGCAGTGTTTCTCGCCTTTTTAAACCTTTTTCATGTTGTCGAGATTTCAATTGCTCGCCAAGGCTTCGTGCACCAGACCTAAGATTTGCCGAAAAACTTTTTTGAATATCCTTGCCATATCCCCAATCGTGTAGTTTAGATGATGCAAAATCTGCCGCAGCCGGTAGTCAAATAGTCCATTCCATGGCCCAATTGCCTTAGACAAGAGTAGCAACATATAAATCAATATCAGGACAAACGAAAGCCATTTTTTAATTAGACATCTTATTATTGAACGACAACGGCTCGAAAATAACATGAAGTTACGGCAAAACCTTTTGTTATTGCTAAAGGATCATCCAATTTAGTTCATAGTGTTAACTAAAAGAATTCCCAATAGGAAGTGTTTAAAGGGATATAATGAAGATGCTTTATATTATAATGATGAATATGATCTTGACTGGTTTTTTGTTCAAGAGCTCGTTGGAGGGGAAAGTTGCTATTGCCAACTCGGGATGTTTCAACGAATGAAGCGTAAAGAAATATACAATTATTCGAAGGGAAGGCAGGTGGATAGTCAGCAAAAATTACACGACCCATGCCACTAGTGCTTCCAGCATTTACCATTGATTATATTGTGTTTAAAACCAAAAGTGTATCTTAGATTATCATTGAAAATAACCTTTTTATTGGCAATTGGTAACCTAATGTAGATCTTGCCCTCTTCCATTGAATAGCTGAAGTGAAATGCTCCTTTTTTACTATCGGAAAATCTTTTATTGATAGCACGACACAAATCATTCATACTACCAGGTTCCTCGTATGGTAATGTAACAAATGGATATTCAAATAAAATTGATCTTTTCAATTATGTGTTGATCACCAACAAGTGGCCTATCAAGTGGTCTAATTTTTATATCATATAAGTGATCTTTTTTCAAGATATCTTACGTTTTTCGAGAATACAATCGACAAGAGCAACTTATTCCTCGCCATCGAATTTTATGGTGGGAAAGAGTTTTGTCCAAAAATCACTTGTCCTATTCAAATCAGTGTAGAGTGGATAAGATACATTAGACATGAATGTCACATAGAAATAATTTGACATTGTTATTGTCTTTAACTGCTACCGAGGAATCAAAATCATAGTTGTATCCTAGCCAACGAGCAAGCAACTGTCGCTTGCCCCTGCTAGCACGACGCTTTAATATCTTTTCAATTTGATATTTTTCAATATTATGTTTAACATTTTTTTTTATTTATAATCATAAAAACCACCGAGAATCTCATTATCTTTGGTGTCTTGTAAGACGATATGTTATGGGTTTAATGTCTAGGATTTTTTACACTTTAAAAAGTTCAGTGGACCATAAGAAATTCCCCCTTTCAAAAATATTAGTTGCTCTATTTATTCGAACAGTAGCACCCGCACGGAATTATTTCTTGACAACTTTTTCACCGGAACTAGAACCGGAATGTTGTTCAATAAAAGTAATTCCCCTTTTCAAAAATATTTGTTGTTCTTTTTATTCGAACAGTATCACCCGCACGGAATTTTTACTTGAAAACCGGTTCACTGGAAGTAGAACTGGAATATTGTTCAAGAAAAGTGTCAAATGTATTTTCACCGTGATGAACTTCCTGAGAACTAACGTTGGACAGAGATGGATGGAGTCGTTGATTATAAATTTGCGTGATTTTATCTAAATCTTGAATAAAAGCAGCGGTATTTTTCAATGTACAATATCTCAAAATTAAAATTCAGACAGTTCTTATCAATCGTTTGGCCAGTGCAGCCTTTACCAGTCTATGACTATTATAGAGCATTGTATTATATTTCAACAATACCTTTTCTATATGTGGATTAACGAATTCACTACCAAGATCACTTTGAATTTTTCTATAACTATCTTGTTCAAGAATACTTTCTAAGGCCTGAATAATTTTAACACCTCTCTTTTTCCACAATGGTTTAGCATATGCATAGCGACTAAGGACACTGGTTGCAAGTAGAATATATTTGTAGGGTATATTGAGACGTCTTTGAATCTCAACTAGAGTTAAAAGATCCGCTTGCTTGATATGCAGTGGGAACAAGGCTTTAGTTTATCGATAATAATTACCAGGAACCCTATTATTTTGACGTAGAGTGTAACTTGGCTCATTTTTTGGATACTCTTTTGCAATTTTTATGCCGCCATCGCCGCCAATAACAGTAACGACTTTAGAAAGTGTTGTGTGGGAACTTAGACTTCCCACTTCACCAATATTTTCATAAGCATGTTTCAAAACTTCAATCCATTTGAACTCAAACATGTAGTGTAATATCTGCTACCCTTTTGTCTATTAGACGATGATGATGATGGCGGCGATGAGTTGATATCAATACGTCTTCACTTTTGCCTAACCATCGGTGTTATCAAACCTACATTGTCAACTCTACTGCTGCTGCTAGGTGTGCTAGTATTTTCCAAGATTGATTTGAATCTTCTTCTTCTTCTTTTTAAATGGTGGTGTTGTTGTTGTTAGAGTACTAGTAGTAGTATTAATACTATGTTCATTTAATGTCTTTAGAATTTACTTATTGCTAATAAGACTTTTCGGGAAGTTTAATGTATTTCAAAAGTTGTATAGATGATTGTCAATTGATAAAAGTCCTTTAAGATTTTTAACCATATCATAAATGTAATCAAGTAGATTATATCTTTTCCCTTGAATGATAATTCGTTTCCCATTGCTATCAACTCGAACAGGGTGATCTTGACTACCACGACCAATTTCCAACATGAGATACGTTAAGACTCTTTTACTTTATTCTCGATATGAGTGTGACGGTAGGTTTCCAATACTTGACATAATTGAATTCAGTTCCTCCTCCTTTGACTGTCTTGTTGTTGTTCCAACAGCAGCAGCAGAATCTTGAAGAGATGTTTCCTTTTGGTATCAATCATACTTACATTGACTGGTCTCTTACGATAGGGTTTATTTTTGTCCACTCGTCGAAGTGAATCTTGAAATAAAACTTGGTTTTGATCTTAGGCAATATTCAAATCATTAATGAATTTACTCAGATTGTCCTCAAAGTGTTCCATTGGTGAAAGAGCGAGTTCTATTGGGGTCAATTTGCAGGCTTTAGCCCTTTGGAAGAACTGTTTAGAAGTCCTGCAATTATTGGTAGTAAAGTGTAAAAAGCTGCCACCCTTTCTTTTAAAATCTTTCTTTTAAAGATTTTATTTTTTCTTTTAGAAAGGTTTTTAAAGAACTTTTCTATTAAAATCTTTTTCTTTCTTTTTGCAAGCCAAGGTACGTACAAGGGGACGATGTTGCTTTGTCTATTGTCTAAAACCTTTTGGCAATTGAAAATTGCCCTCGGTTATATTTAAACAAAGTTCAGATATTAGATTAATAAATTCTTTGTCAAAGCCATGTTTGAGTATAGCTTTCCTAAGTGGTGGTTTTCAAGTGCTTAGAATGGAAAATAAATATCTACTTTCATGTAGCGTCATGATGGCAACTAATAACCGTTTTTACTGTTCATTGGAAGATATACTGTAATTTTATTGTCAAAAATATCTGTGACTGCCACGCAAATACTCGGGTGTATTCTGATTTATATCCAACAGAATGTAACCAGATTTTTACTTGTTGCCTGCCTGTACGCTGAAAGTAGAAATTTAGGAGCACTGGGATATATTTGTTTATTGAGAGTTATTAGAGAACTTGAATCACGAACAACTCCGTAAATGATATAGTAAATGCAGTTCAAAGTAAGTGCTTCATACACTTGCTCTGATGAAAGAGATTGTGTAGAGCTAGAGCTATGGAAATCTGTGCATGATATGAGCGTATAGTAAACAATTGTTGCATTTCCTGACAGCATTGTTCAATGGATTCCGCTAAATCATCAATAATCAGCCAAGGCCGTGGTTCAGTAGTATTGAAAACATCAAGTTGCCATATGAATAGTACCTGCAGCAACACAGTATCTGATGCATCAATAGCCTTTATTTGGTTGTATGACTCTTGCCAAACACTATAGCAATAGTAGAATTTTTCGGCTTTTCCAAAAACATTTTATTACAATTTTTATTATTTTAGTTAAAAGTGTTGTCTTGCCCGGCACTGATGGACCACAAAGAAACGATCTGAATGGTGGTTTAAATTGATATGTTTTTGATATTTTGTTTCAACATCTAGAATACAACTAACTGTAAGCTATATTTGTCTAATGAATAAATATTTTCCCTACTGCAATCCTAGTACGATGTTCAAGAATAATAACAACAATAACAATTTGGAATCATTTTCTTTTATTTATACATAATAAGTATTTTTACTTAACAGAAAAAATAACTAATTAGAATTTTAGAAAGGCAAGGATTTTACCACAACAGTAACATAAACACTACATTTTCAAATAAAAACCAGCACACATAATTAAATTTAAAAACGAGATCCCCCCATCCCAAGGGCACAGTCGCTGGGGCGGCAAAAAGGCGGCCAAAAGCCGCACCGGAAGGTGCAGTGGCCCACTGCGGCGGGCCCGAAGGCCTGCTAGAAGCCAGGTGAGGGCGTGAGGCTTGATTTTATAATTATTAAAAAATACTTTGAAAATATATTAATAATAATAACTCCGTCTTGTACACACATAAACTTTGCTACTGTTGCTGTTTAAAATTGATGGAATGTATACGGAAGAAATAAAATCTTCCCATCACCCACCTATTAGAACTATTATTACTGATGATGATTTATATGAATTTATCAAGACCAAGTTGTTTTGTATAGTCTATACATTCAATATCTGAAATGCGGTAGTGCCTATGGGGAAGTACCTTCACACCACCCTCACGTACATAGAATTTGTCGGGTATGGCTGTCATGGCATTTTTTCTCTACTCTAGCCGTGTAATTTTTAAATTGTAAAGAGCGAATCGCCATGACTTTCGCTCTTAGTACTAAACCACTTTCCACACAGTTTCTATAAACACATATTCCGAAGTTATTTTTTACATACTGTGTAGGCACCCCCTTGCACACTTGTTTGATATCCTTATTATGTGTTTCCACGCAGCACACCTTCGGACCTGGAAACACATTATCGGATATTAAATCACTCTCCGTGTCCTACTTTAACATCAACAACTGATTTGGGAGCTGGCGCTTCCCTAACTCCAGATAAATAGACTCATTTCAATTGTTAAAATACATTCTAGAACTAATGTGCCTACCATTTTTCAAATCATTCACTAAATTTTCTCTTTTAACTTTTAACAGGAGTGAATCAATGTCTCCATAGTACACTTGAACTTACCCCTCCCTCGACCATTGTAACTTATGCACATTGTAAAAGAATGACAACATCAGTATCTTGGAGATTTCTGTTATTGAACTGCCACCTGCAATATTTTTATTTAAAACAACATTTCTTTCTTTCTCTGTAGTGGGACCCTATTGGAGTCTATGATAGTGAATCATGTAAAGTTGGGGTCGGAAACGATTCAAGCACGTTCTTTTGAATTCGTTACAACGTCACATCGACTCCTGTTTCGTAAGCTTTCACACATTTTACCGAAGGCTGAATTTAAAATCAGCTTATAGATTTCTTTTTTTTACCTTCGGATTCACCTGTGAACGTTTACTGACAGAATTTTCAATAAAAGTTTTTAAATATGGTTTTTGGTCAAATTGAAGGGCTTTATGTATCTCTGTGACGCTGAATCCCTTGACTACTATCCATCACAATAGCAAATGATGAACAACTATATTCTGTTTTGGATCAAGATCGGCACTTAGCTTTTGCATTTAAGGTGTTCAGTGCATACCCTTATCCTATACAAAAGATAAGTGGCATGGACTAAAAAAATCCTTGGTCACAGGTCTATTCGGACCGGGCATCGGAATTTACACCGTCGACAGAGTTATGTCCAGTTGAATCAGTTTTCATGTTACGGTTCCCGTCAAAATGTAGCAAGCCCTCATTTATCTTCCTACAAATAAGTACTGATCCTCATCGGTGATCAGACCTATTTCTTCTTTTCTAATTTTTATAATTAAATCCATCACCAGATGAGAAGTTGAAAAATAAGAATCTAAATCTAACCCAAGTTGCAATTAGATTTTGTCTGTGTTTTTAAAGACAATGTCCAATAGTCTCAATACATCACTTGCCAAGTAGTTTTTGTAACACCCTCCCTTGGCCAAAACCCTCTTGGCAATTTCATAGTTGGCATTGCTGTATTGACTATCATTAAGTGAATTATAAAACGCTTCAATGGGCGGGAGTTTCTCCTCACTTAGCCTCGAGATGGAGTTATAGTAATCATATGCGTATATGCCTTTACACGTTAAAGAATCACACATTTCATCATCTAGAAAGCACTGTTTAAGGAGAAGGAAATTATCAAAATTGTTGCTTTTCTGTACTTGAATTAATTGGCTTAGGGATTTGGGAAAAGACTATAAGAGTCTGAACAGCAGATTTTATTCAACCAAGTACGTCCATTATCTAGTATTTTTCATTTGAATACTAAGAGCAGCAACTTCTCAGATGATTTGGGTAAAATATTATAGAAAAAAGAACCATCTACCCGTGCGCCATCTACAACTTCACCTTTCTGTATATTTGACAATTCTGATAAAATAAATTTCAAATCATAATTGGAATTGTGTATAAAAACAGGCATAAAATATTATTTGCTTACGTTTACATTACTCCGTCCCGATGAAATTTCTTGCCATAAATGATTTGGTGTCGTACCTTCCCTTTACCTCCTTTCCCTTACCCCCTTTCGCCTTACCCCCTTTTTCCCTTAACCTCTTCAAATTTCCCCTTACAAACCCAAAATATTTTCTGATTTTCAATGGCCAATTGATTCTCTGGTGATAGAATCATAGGATAATGTGTGTGACGCAACCTTGAGATTGCCTTATTTACTGTTATAATAAGTTTAGTCAAGTTTCGCACTTACAATCCTCCCCAGCCCAATGTCTCAACTACATCTAACACTTGTATAGTATTACTAGAGTCCCTTTGAGCGTGGGCGTAAGACACTGCTTTGGCTTGATATTCTTTGATATAATTTGAATTTTTTGGATCGTTCACATCTGTGACTTTAGATTCACAATCTAAGCTGATCTTATCACTCTACAAGAATGAATTATGGAAATTTCTAAAATTTAAAATTGCCTTATTACCACTAGCCGTTTCCACAGACATTTACAGTGTTTCATTTGATTCTTCAGTTTAGAATCGCTACGAAATCTGGAGAGACATGTTGGACAATAGTAAAGTACTCCATGGGTTTTCCCTCCCTCAGAACCCTACTAATATCTGTAATTTGATTAAAATATCCGATTGAATCAGGCTCTGTATAAGGCGTGTAAAGATGCCATACCCGGTGCTTCACTGATTCAATCGATGGAGCCCTCACTGGAAATATTACCCCCTTCTTATTACTACGGCAACCCTCCTTAAATTCTGTTTCATATTGGAACACTGTAACACCTATCCTTCAATTTTCGTTAGCCTGTTCAAAAACATCTATTCCTCTTAGTGTTACTGAAAATTGACCTTTTAAGCAACTGAAATCTACTTTAGGGAACTCCCCCACCCACCACCTTTACCTGCCAATTATTCCAACTTTTTCTTAGTAGCATTATCTTGTAGGTATCGGTAACCTGCGATAAGAAATGCGTACATGAAACACTGTTGGCCTGTTTCGAAACAGATTCGTTGCACATCCTAAAATCCTTCCAAATCTGAACTAAATTTTTAAACTTTAGTCCTTTCCCTACCTTTTAAAATAAAATCTTTTTAAATTTACATATATTCACATTTAAATTTTCAATAAAAAAAACACTGAGTTGCTACCCTTCTCATTATAATTATCCAGTTTTGTGACAATACTATCTACACATTCAATAAATACACCCTCAAAATTTTCCAAGTGTGGATAAAGGACTAACATTTCAGTTGTTATTTAATTACATGTTTTAAATGCAATTAATCAGGATTTTAAGAGGCCTATATATCAAATGATATTTTGGATAGGTCCAGGTATGATTTGAAAAACAGTCAGAAGTTTTTGAAAATAGAGAGTAATTATATTTATTTTAAATTTTAAACTTGTTCCCTACTTTAGCTGAAAAGCTTTTTTATTTTTTAATTCCAGTGTCTCAAGCACGTCACGTAGGAGTAATAAACCATTCAACGCTTTATGAACGTTCGCAAACTGTATCTAGCGAGTAAATATTTAATTTAGTCGATCCGAAAATGTGCTTTGAAAATAGATGTTTCAATGTATCTTAATTTTTATAGTGACAATAACTTATTTTAATATGGATTTTTTAGTGGATGTTTGCATGAATAGCTGATGCACTAAGGTTAGTAAATAGAAAAGTCATAATGAAGAAACATTTAGGACATGGGGGGCCTTTTAAAAAAAGGATAACATTCTAAATGACATATTTGATAATTTTAGGCAAAAAGTATTGTAATCCGATATTCAAAGCATCCGCTTGTCTAAGTCCCGAAAGATGAGGTCAGAAATGACGTTCTGATAACTTTTTTCTTATATCTTTTTAACTCTTAATAGAGCCTCTATATTGAAAATTGGGAGGTGGTATCAAAAAAAAGTTGGATGAAGGGGCCCCTAGGAGTGTGGAAAGAGGGCACCCTTGGAGGTTTAGGTTCATGGTTTCTAGGGTCATTGATGGTTGCGGTCCTTGATGTTCAAACCTATAATCATCTCACTAGTTGATTTCTAAGGATTTCATGGACTGTTCTGAATTTCTTTATTAAAATTCCTTTCTTGGAATCTGCATCTCTATTAGTATCAACGTTTTAGTATACTAGAATGTTAAAGCATATTTTATCTTGACAGCGCTGCTTAAATGGTACTTGTGTATTATACAGAACACAGTCGAGAACCACCAAAATAAAAATAATATTTATCTCTTAATAGAGTTAGCATTCCCTGAGATTTCTTACCTTATTTGTTTCTACTTTCAAATCCCCTAAAATGTCAATTAATCTCTGACGTTTTCTATGTGCTGGCAACTGTGCACAGATACATTTAAACTCCTATGAAGCCTTCCAAATTTATAAGCATGTCTCATTGAGAAATTGTGTCAACAGATATCTTGTCCCGTCAGTATTTCTAAATCCCTGATAAGAATGCTCATTAGATCAATTTTCCAGAAGTCTGCTCTGATGTCACCTTGTTATCCCAGTATTTCTGTCCGTTGATTGGCCTAGAAAGAGGATGTGGTCTTGTACGTAGACGGATTCTAGTCCTTTGATTGGCTGTCATCTTGTACTGGTCGTATTCATACACCTGTGATCTCGTACTGGCAGTATTCTAATTCATTGGAGGTCAATGATCTTGTACTGGCTGTGGTAAAAAACCTCCTTCTACTGCTCACGCCTCATATAGAAATTTTCAGCTGATAATGGCATGAACACTTCTGCCATTAATAAGGTTTTTAACGAATTGTAAGCAAATCACAACATTTTAATTGACAAAGTAATTGTGCCATAGCATAGAAATTTTTTCCGCCAATTTGTGCCACAAAACATCAAATTTTGTCCAAAAGCAGTCAAAATACAGAAGAGCACAAATTATGAGACAGCCAACTGTTTTGCATGATGTAAGATAATAGAATCTTAAAAAACTTTTCTAGATGTGTGGATCAAGCCTTATAATATTACATGAATGCTGCAGTGTGTTCTGTCTTCATTCTTAATCCTCATCTGACCTTAGCATGAGTGCTGCAGTGACTAGCGATACTGTTGATCAACAGCAGATAAAGCCATTTTCAAGTAATAAAAAATATCATGCTGCATCGGAGAACCATTTTATTTCATTTTGTGAACCCCCTTCAACCCCTTTAGTAAGAAAAACGATAAACGCATTTTGAAAAATAAATTGCCAAGAATAATAAATATCACTTTTATCCACGTTTTCCTTAAGATAATTGATCATTTTATATGCAGTATTTATATCAAAAATATTTGTGACAACGTATCCCTCGGAATCTTTTTTTGTGAGGAAAAATTCCACATATCTATTGGGAAAGCTTAGGGAGGTGGGATGGAAAACTATATTGAATCTGTTACTACAAGAAAAAAAAAATCAGATTGACTTCTATCTTTTCATCTTCCAACTTAAACAATGATCTTTTATTTCAAAGACTCTTTTTTCTAAGTTAAGCAAAGTTTACTGTATATATCTGAAAAAATAAAAACAAGAAGATCAATTCTAAAGAAAAAATAACCTCTTGCGGAATTAGACTAAAGAACAGTTGATAGAACTTGAAACAATTAGCTATAATTAATGCTTGGGAGATTACTCACGATATATCTACAACACTAGCACAGTAAAGAATTCTAAAACTTGCCCAGTATTGAAAACTAGGCTTGTTCGAATTTTTTTGTACATGTTTATGCACACTAAAATAAATCCAAATAATGATCTGCGAAAGACTATCGAGGTATTTATTAATTAGTTTTTTATTTTCTGCAGGTTACTCATAAGGATTTCTGGACCTATGAAAACATTTAGTTTTCCAGGGGGTAAGCTTTAAGTTTCCAGTTCAGAAGAGTACTAGTTTTGAGGATTCTACGAAAATTGGTAAACACCACAAGTCAGTTAATTTGAATAGGTTCTATAGACCCATCTTGCGTAATCGCCGCTGTAATAATTTGTGTTCGGTCTAGGTTTCAACTTTGGTCTTTAATTCAAGAGAAAACGCTTCGACAATTCATTTATGGATTTTAGCATAAGACAGGCATAATAAAATTAAACTTACAAAGAGCCAAATATCCTTATCAGCTATACTTCTTCCAGGCCATGAATCTTTATGATATCGAGGTAGCAAAATGCCAATGGAAACCAGCCCAATCCAGGCAATCGTCATGAAAACAGCGTGAGCAGACCGTAGGTCATATCTCTTTCCATAGAACAGTGACCTTTCTTTGGATATCGTTGTAAAACTTACAAAAGAAGGTGTAGCCCATTTCATTGTATGATATTTAATTCTCTCTACAAAAAAAAGTGAGTTCATTTATTTATTTTTGTATTATGATGGCATTCTGAAAGATTACTAAAAAAAAGATGATGGTAAATATTTCCCCATAGGAAAAAATCTAGAGATTTGAAAAAAAATCAATGACACCCAGGTCTTTCAAATATCCAACATGGAATAAAAAATTTATTTTTCTTTGGTTAGAGGTGAGGCAAGCCTCCCTTTGTATGCCTTCTGTGTCCCTTACTGCTGTTATGTATATGACGATAGTCTTGTTTGTAAATGAAACTCTTAAATTGTAGTCTTGGCAGTCTTTTGCTGAATTTAACCCATAAAATACGTGGATATATTACTTCTGACCACATGCAGATGTGTCTCTTAGGAGCCCGAAAACCCCCACCCCTTCCACCAATGATCCTCCACAGCGCGCTCTATATTTTGTAACATACCAATATTCAATTAATTTTTTGTTAGCGCAACTGTCTGAGCTTGTGAATTGGGTCACTCGCTTCACCTTTTGGCAGGTTGGGCCCTCTATTTGGATATGAACACTTAGTGGCTTTCAAATCCAGGCGACAATTCGGTCAACCCAATATTTAATTAATTTTTTGCTAGCGCAACTGTCTGAGCTTATGAATTGGGTGCTAAACATGGCCCAACCCTCTAGGCAGGCGGGAGAGCCCTGTCAGGCTTTGGACTGGACGCTTGTTTGCCTGCAATTCAAGGCAACTTAACGGTCATTTGTCAATTCTAAAATTTGGTCAACCTGTCTGAGACTTTAGGCGGGCGCGCCTCTCCAAAAGCTAAAACACAAGTATTTCTCTAATTGGAGGATCATAGCTGCTCCAGCCGTTTGCCCATGCCGTTTACCAAAACACTTGGAAAACTATAGGTCTCCCTTTTTGCCTGTGAGTCCAGGGGACTTGTCGGTCATGTGTCAATCTTAGAACACGGTAGTCTGCCTGAGGCTCTAAGCAGGAAAGTCTGTTACGCTGAAGTCACTTGTTCGTCTTTGAGTCCAAGCAAATTCAGCCTCCACCCCCCCCCTTTTGCATACAATTCCAGTCAAAATTGTTCGTCTCGAATCAACCTGAAAACCTCGATGTTTTCATTGAAAATAAAAACCAACATTCCCTATTCCCTAAATTTTAACAAATTCCTCTTTTTCTGGCAAAAAGCACGAACATTGGCTGAAATACAGATTAAAGCATGGGGAATCTAATGGTGACAGGAAGTACGTCGAGCGGGCGCTCTATAGCACCTTTACGAGAGCCTGAAGTGCTAAAAATGCGCAAGTTTACCAGCATCTCTGCAGAATAATCAAAACTTCAGAATATACATTTTAAGATATGGCGATTGCAATGGTGGCTGTATAAAAAATAAAGGATCGCTCTGAAGCGCGCAATAGAGTGCTAAAAAAGTGAGTGAAGCGCAAAATAGGAGCGCCTATCCCATGTAATACCAAAACAGGCAAAAACATAGTTTAGAGTACTAAAAGTCTGAATATTACAAGCAACAGCTCTAGCCTGCCCGTCAAAGCGCAAATATGCGCATTCAACAGTGCGCAAAAAGCGCAAAACAGATGGGAAATTTAAAGACACTCCGGATAAAGTGGCAATGCGGTACAAAGTTTGGGGAACCCAATAGTCACAGGCAGAAAGTCGAGCAAATGCCATATAGCTTCTTTGCAATCGCTCTTTTAGCGCAAAAGTGCGCAAAAAAGCGCCAAACTCATCTGCTTGTTACAAAAAGTTCTGATTTGGTAGAAACACGGTTTGAAATGCCGAGAGTCGAGTGGTATTGAAAAGAAAGTGAATCTGTAAACCAGAGTCCGGTACTGAAATGTCTTAATGCCCACTTCAAGTTTGAGAATAGAAAAATTTACCAAACATTAGTTTCCTAAAACAAGCGATAATTGAAAATGACATCGAACATGCAATTCGAAGTGCGATTTAGAGCGTCCAGCAGAGCCCACTACGCTTAATGACACGAAGAAAATGAAGGATTTTGAACACACATAGAGACCTACATGGCGCTTTTTTGGAGATGTGCAACCAATAACGCCATCTCCTTTTGCTCCTTTAGCTAACTTGTCTTGATTGTCGTTGTTATTGGAGAATAGAATACAAAATGAGGCAATAATTACCACATAATATGGTTCTTGACTGAGATATAGATAGATAGATAGATAGATAGATAGATAGGTTTATTTTCCATATATCAGTAAAATAATTACATAACAATCTACAAATCCCCACAAAGGCTCCATGGCCTGTAGGATGGGGATTATGAAAATATCAAATAAACATTAAACATTTAAACGCTTAAGATTTAAACAACATAGACATAACATTAATAATTAAACATATAAACATAAGCATTTTAACTTTTAACATGTGAAGCATTTGCTTCATAAAAAAAAAAAAAAACAACAAAAAAAAAAAAAACAAAACAAAACAAGGACGGTTCACTAAATAAACTTTATCAAACTACAGTGAATCACAACATCTAAAAAAAAAATAAATAAAAAAAAATGAAAAAACTATTGGCAGCAGGAAAAAGTAAAGAAAATTAATCACATGAAAACAAATATTTTTTTACTAGTCTTTTGAAGGTGCCAAACGAGTTGCATTCTCGAGCCGAATCGGGAAGGGTGTTCCATGTCAAATGACACGCAACAAGAGGATTAAAATCGGATCTTATTGTTGGTGTATGGGGAATTTGGATATTTAGAGAACTACGGAGTTGATAATTTAACCGATCAGATACAAAAGAAGACGTGAGCCTAAGGGACCCAGGAATATCACCTTGGAGCTGAAGAAAAGCAAAAGACGCACAGGAAAGAATATAAAGTTTTTTAATATCAAGTAACGGTTTAGTTGCCGAACGATCTACATCCTGGATAAGATTTATAGCTTTATCACAAATATTCGTAAGCGGTTTGAGAAAAGAAGGGAAAGTATACATCCATATGACTGAACAATAGGGAACATAAGAATGAATTAAGCTATGAAATAGGATTCTTAGAATTCGTCCTGGAAAGATATGCTTTAGTTTTCTTAGAATACCGAGGTTTCTGCATACCTTCATTTTAATCAAATCAATATGGTGTTTGAAAGATAAATTTTCATCTAGGAGGATACTTAGGAAACGGACATGGCCATCCTTTGGTCTACTAATAAAGCCTTTGGATATATGAATTTCAGATAATTGAGGGCAAGCCTGGGATATGCGAGAAAAAACTAAAAAACTAGTTTTAGAAACATTTAAGGCAAGAAAGTTAGCATCAAACCAAATTGAAACTCTCTCAAAGAGGTCCACTAACTTTGTACGAGCCTCATCCTCTGTTCTCCCAGAAGTAATAAGGGTGGTATCATCGGCAAAATTGACAAGAGAATCCGAGGTATGCAAACTATAATTATGGGTAGGGAGACTGTTGGATGACATAGACGACAGCAATAAAGAGAATTTTTATTTCTAACTGAAAAAATTAGGTCATGTATGTAAATTAAAAACAGTACCGGCCCTAAAACTGACCCTTGAGGGACCCCCTGGTCAACACTTGATGGTGAGCTAAAAAATGGATCAACAGAAATTATTTTACCAGACATGAGAGACTTGAACCAAAAAATGCACTACCTCTTACGCCAACATGAGAAAGTTTAAATAGCAGAACACTGTGGGTTAAAGAATCAAAGGATTTACGAACATTCAGAAACAAAGCAGCAAGAATAAAAAGGGAGTCTAGGGCAAAGTGAAGATAATTCAGTAAAACCGCACAAGCATGCTCAGTCGAATGATTTGCTCGAAAACCAAATTGAAAATCGTGAAAAAAATCTTTAAAAGTAAGAAAATGATTAAGACGAGAAAGCATCGCCTTCTCAAATATTTTGCTAAGTACAGACAACAAAGAAATTGGCCGATAGTTGGCTGGATCATTTCGTGTCCCCCCCCTTATATAATATGATGACTCGATCACGCTTGAGACTACTCGGAAAAATACCATGCTAAAAGGAGAGGTTAATAAGTTTTGTTAAGGGATAAATAATGGAAGGAAGTATGAACTTAATTACTTTAGTAGGAATATTATCAGGGCCAGACGACGAACAATTTTTCAATCCCAAACAATTTTAGAAATTTCTTTCTCCGTCGCTGGTTCCAAAAACATTGACTTCATACAAGGTGGCCCAAGATAAGACCTGAAGTTGAATCCTGACGGAGAAGAACCAACAGCCGAAGCGGTCCTTTTACCAATATTCGCAAAATATGAAGTAAATGCATCTTGAATATTCAGTTCACCTTCGATGATTTTTCCATCAAGATCCAAAAAAGAAGGGGCTGAAGGAGAATGAAAAGAGGGCCTAAGCACAGAATTTATAACCTGCCAAGTTTTTCGTATATCTTTACCACAATCTGAAAAACAATTAAAATAATACTGGGACTTGGCCTTTCGACAAACAGAATTATAAATATTCCTATAAATTTTAAATCGCTGAAAGCAGATATCTTTCATTGAAGGGCTAGCAGACTTAAAGGCCCTCCAGAGATTATTTTTTCTCCTACAACTCTTAAGCAGACCAGGGGTCATCCAAGGATTTAGAGGAAAAGTATTCTTAGACTTACGATTAGAAGGAGAAACAGAACAAATATTAAGAACAGCATCTTTAATAGACTCATAAAAAGTATCAAATAAATTACAAAAGTCAGAATCACTCTCAAAACCACCCCAAGATATTCCTGCCAATCTTGACCTAAGAAGCATCAATTCCACTTCACCAAACCTAAAAGGCCTCTTACCAGACTCACAAGTCCTCTCAATAGCCAGTTTATTAAAACAGTATCGAGAGTAAACAGGGAAATGATCGGAAATGTCGCTCACTAAAACACAATTTTGAATCAAGGTAGCCGTACAGAAAATATTGTCTATCAGAGATGACGTACTCTCTGTTATGCAAGATGGGATACATACAGAGGTAAAGTACCTGCGGCAAGCATGGACGACAGAAAATCCAAAGATACAGAAGACTTTATATCCATCAAGTTTATATTGAAATCTCCCATAATAATCAGTTCAGTCGACTGTTTTATGATGGTATCAGATCACATGTTGAGTAACCGAGAATCTAAGTTAGTCTTAAGCTTTAAAAGGGACATCAAAATTACATAATACATAAAAATTTATTATACTTGGCAGGACCCGTGGCAAGAAAAAAACTAGGTGCACTCAAGTGAACCGCTCTTGCAGTTGCAGCGCCCAGAACATTGCTTTTTGAAACTGCATCGTATAAGCTCTTGACAGGTGACAGAAGCTTGGGGCAGGGTTGACCACCGGGGAGCCCAAAGCCCATTGCTAGTCTTTTCCCAGCCGTAATTGCTGGGGTTCTTTTCGGGAATAATGGCAAGATGAAAACTGGACTTTCCTGGGCTTAAATGTAAGTGTGCCGAATGGGCAGGTTCAGCGCATCCTGGGTTGGCGGAAGTCTTTCCATAGATGATCCTTTTTTTTCGATCAGATACATCCTCAACTTGTTTACCGACTCTTTCCCACTGTATCTGTCAAATACAAGCACAATGAACTTTACAAACTGTGCAAAGTCGTTTTCAGTGAGCTCTTGAAGAGGAGAAGATAGGCGGTTAAGACCGGTGTTATGGCACTGTGCATTTCCCCTGCTTTCCAAAGGTCTTCTTTGCCATGCCACTGGAATTCGGTAACAATGCCGCAGCCACTTTGAAGTAGTGGGGGAATTTAAGGATCCACCGGGCCCATACCCACCAAAATTTTCTTTCTTTAATAACTTAAAATGACGAAGAAAGTTTAACGGCGATCCCCTCAGGGGAAGACGCAGGTGTGACGTCATAGGGTTGTTTTCTAAGAGATGTAAGTGTTTGGCAATTCCCTGGGAGCCAGCTGGTCTCACATCACAAAACACATCCCTGTTTCTTTGACCAGGTGTAATATCTATGACGCAATCTTGTTTCAGTATTAGAAAAGAGTTCAGTGTTTGAGCATGAGAGATATTCCAATGGATGCTTATACACTATTAGAAATTGAAAGCGCTAGCAATAGCGAAATAGAACCTAGAGTACCTAAAGTAGCACTGAAAATTACCAAGGGGTTGCCGACTAACCCTAGAACTGGACAAGATGTTTGCGGGATATATTATACCATTAAGCAAATTCGAGTCGGAAGAACAGTTATGTTTTGTGGCTAAAGTTTATTTAATGCATATACAGAGATTACAAGATATATTACATGCGTTAGTATAATATTTCGAAGAGAACAATCTATAAAAAGAGATTAAGTTTGTTACTAGTGGGATTCTTAGTCTATAATTGGTAGTGAAAATATCTGGATTAAAGATGACTGGATTTGAGAACCAAAAATCTTACGGAATATAGTAAAATTGGAAAAGTGGTTGATTTTAGATGATGATTTTCTAGAGTCATCTCTTAAAAGGAAAATATTTTCTCTAGAAATGCTTAACGATATCAGGGGAATTGATTCCCAATCTTTTGACTATTGCATGAAATTTTTACGTCGTGGCCCGGATGCTTATACTCAATTTATAGATATATTAATTGAGACAAAATAAAATGATATTGTCATTTTGCTTTTAACCACTACTTAGATGGCCATTTTGTAATTCAACAAGAAATCGTGTCTAAACAAGTTTTGTGATGTCACTCCTCCTCCTAGAAGACATTCATTTTATTGATAGCCAGTCAGTTTCTTTTTGGTGGTGAGACAGTCAACATCGAAAAATGTTAAGTACATCGAAAAACATGGTAAAAATACCCATTATGCTTTTATATATTTTTCAGCTGGTCATCTTGTGGGAATTGTACCATTGCTGATGACTATAATGAAAAGTGTAAATTATGAAATATATGTAAATTGCATAGAGGACATGCAGTGCAAAATAAAGACTGTAATTTCTGTCTTGAAGAGATTTGTGACTCTCATACTAGAGGTTTCCTATGCTCCAATTGTCAGTATGACAAATGTGATCAATGGGAAATACTTACCCTGGCGTGAATGCGAAAAATCCTAAACATGAGTTCAGTATATTTTTAAGAGTCTGGTATCGTCGTGGCTTCAAATTTTTTGGAAAAAGTACTTGGTCTACACTTTGATTGCTAGAATAATAAAAGATTCTGGTTTTTACGGCATCGCTGTGAATATACCGGCTACTAAGATTATAAACCTAGAGACTTTTACTGGGCTGTTACAGAAAGTTATTCTTCATATAAGAATTTCGTGTGTGACATAGCTTCAAGTAAGTCAATTCAATCATGTGAATTTTATACTATGAATGAGAATAGTATTATTGACTTTACAAAGAGATTTAATAGAAATGAAATTATATTACATTGTAGAAAATATGACCCATACTCTGCGTGCCAAGAGAAAGACAAGTTAAATCCTGAAGAGCTGCTGTCGCATACCGTTTTTGATGACTACCTATACGTTGAACAAGGAATATAAGAGGACACAGTGTTTTGTACATACAAATTTTATAAATAAACAAATTTACATACATTTTTAAAGCATTTCACTCTAAGGGCACCGAAATTTACTTTATAGAGGTATGAAAGACTATTTACAACTAGAAAGTCGTTCAGTCGCGGGCTGTTACAATAAACATTGAGAAACTGACTGTAAGTGTGTCTGCGAAATCAAAAAATAAAATATAATAGTTCATAAAAACCACCACTTTTGGTAGATACATATTGTACCCACTTGCGATTCTGAATAATAGACTTTCCAAATTGATTAAAAAAAATTTAATGTGAGGCGTGTAGAACGTATACGGTAGGCAGAGAGGATCAAAAATTTCAAAATTTTTTCTTATTTGAAGGATGCATAGCCAATTTTTACAGTTGATGGGCTACTGTTAACAATGATAAGGGCATTGTTAACACGTTGAATATGCTCAAGAAAATTCGACAGTATGCAGTAGCATTTGTGTTTGGATATTTAAGGATCCAAATTGTTTACATTGATTATTTGAATCGTGTTCATGGTGCCAGGTCTAATAGAAAACTGCCATAAGGCATAATTTCCCGATTGGTTTCAAATTGATATAGCGATATTAATGCAATACTTTCCTCCAATGACTCGGCAAAGGTACAACTAAAGGTACAGAACCCGTCCGGACAATAGTCATATCTTGAATACCGGACAAATCCAAAAGAATGATACCATGAGTTTTTGCAAATATTTCTTCGGTTGTGCCATTGTCTAATAATTGCGAATCTCGATCTAGGGATTGCACTGTCAATTCATATAAGGTCTTGTGGGATTTATGAAGGATAAATTGTAGAATGGAATTCCATTTACTGTACATACAAGACACGAAAGTCCAAACACTTCAAATTTATGTGGATAGATTCTGAAACATTTGAATAGTTTTTTGATTCTAAGAAATGTTGTAAAATCCTTTTGATGCTAAAAAATACCTGTGTTAATTGTTATTGGAGGATTTTAGTTACATGCAAACTGTAATGCATAGATTCTGAAACATCTCAATAGTTTCGTGATTCTGTGAAATGTTGTAAAATCTTTTTGATGCTAAAAATACGTGTATTAATTGATAAAGGAAGATTTTAGTTACATGCAAACTGTAAAATCAGATTCTGAAACATTTGAATAGTTTCTTGATTCTGTGAAATGTTTAAAAATCCTTTTGATGTTAACAAATACCTGTATTAAATGTTAATGGAAGATTTTAGTTAAACGCAAACTTCAAAAGCATAGATGTTGAAACATTTAAATAGTTTCTTGATTCTGTGACATTTTGTAAGATCCTTTTGATGCTAAAATAAACACCTTTAGTAATTGATAATGTAATATTTAGTTAGATACAAACTGCAAAAGCTTAGATTCTAAAACCTTTGAATAGTTTCTTCATTCTGTGAAATGTTGTAAAATCCTTTTGATGCTAAAAAATATCTGTAATAATTGATAACGGAATATTTTCGTTACATGCAAACTGCAAAAGCATAGGTTCTGAAACATTTGAATAGTTTCTTGATTCTGTGAAATGCTGTAAAATCCTTTAGATGCTAAAAAAAACTGTATTAATTGATAATGGAAGATTTTAGTTATATAAAACTGCAAAAGCATAGGTTCTGAAACATTTGAATAGTTTCTTGATACTGTGAAATGATGTAAAATCAACAAAGTAATGCATAAAATACTTTTGTAGAAATAACGATATGTAGATTATTAATATAAAAATATGTTACATAGAATATTATACATTACGAATATCCTTGAACAACTTTGAACATTTTAAATCTGTTCCATAAGACAATTCATCATAATTTCTCTTGATAGTGTAGTTATTCTCTTCTCTTAGTCCGTAATCAGTAGAATAAATGTTAATCTTTTTTGAGTCATTCACAATTTTTATTTTGGTGTCACCTGCAGGTTCAATATGCATTTCGTCTTTGACATTATTGAGTTCACTGACTACATCTGTTGGTACATGATCAATGGTATCAATAATGTTTACATGCACTTTATTTTCCATGGATTTATCTTTATATTCATTAGTGATATTGTCTGCCAATGTCTTCTTTGTTTTTCCTGTGATTTTACTGTCTATTACCACATTATGTTTACATATATAACAGTTCTGGCACGTAGACAAGATAAGGTTTATGATATTAGTGCAGGAGTATGCCTGTCTTCCTCTTGTCTTCTTTAGAATGATAATATCAGAACGAAAGTGATAGGATACCAACAGGTAACGTGTTACCGCTAACCGTAGCAAGAAGTTGTCCCCCCTTCATCGACAATTTATTTTATGTTTGCATTCTCTTTGAGCACTGTCATCTTTGGAAATGATACTTTAGCATACCCACCATCAACAGTGTTGAATCTCCTCGGTACCCCAAAGAAATCTAAACTCTCAATGTCATGACAACGCAAATATACGTTTCCAATAGTGTTACCACTAGTGCTTGCATCGTAGCTAAAATATTTGTCTTTGTCAGCATTCAACGCAACGATGACTTTATCATATGAACACGCTTTCTTCGAATAATTCATCTTCACTTTTTTTAAACAAATTGATGTGTTTATCCTTTCAATGTACGAAAAATACTGATTTAAATCATACAATGAAGTAGGTGAGGTCGATGACTATCCATGGGGTACCACTGGTATAGAGTACCGTGTAATGTCTATGAGCAGCCATAGAGTACCATTGGTAAAGACAAATAAAAAAAAGTTGAAAAATTTTCCGTCAAAAAAAAATTCAGTCCAAAAAAAGGTGTTACAACAAACATTATTTTTCTTATAGTAAAAGTCACGACTAACATATCTATATCATTCTCATTTTGTCTTTCGAAAATATTAAATGTGATTTTTTTTGTTTGAAGTATATTTCATGTCATTCTGAGACATGTGAAAAAAAGTTGAACAAATTTTTATGTAGAAAAAAATAAAATAAAAGTTAAAAAAAGTTAAAAAAAACTTCAAAAAATTGTAGAAAAATAGGGGAGGGGTCATAAGGTTTGCTGAAAGGGTAGTGGGGCTCTCGGATGTTGGGACATGGATGAATACTGACTGCCGTATCATTGCCTAAAATATGTATGACTTTTTGTAAGAAGAATTTGCAGTAGCTACAATAGTATACTCACTATGGGCGTCGTCAAGTATTATTCTGGATTTCTATATTAAAATTCTTTTCTCGCCACCAACGACTTTATTAGTTTCAGTTTTAAGCAAACTTCAATACTAAACGATATTTTATATTAATTGCACTCTTTACTTGGTAGTTATGTATTTTAGCGAACATAGCAAAGAATTGAAGCTAGGTAAATCGAATCAATCGAGTTGTGAAGGATGAATATATGCTAATCCTATTCTGTCATTTATGTATTGTGGCGTGTGAGCCAGCAATCCCTCGACTTACCTTTTAGTTGGTAAGCGATTAAGATTTTAACCCTTTACAGGTTTCACTCAATTCAAAAAAAATTCATTCTTGTTATTGTCATATGGTTTTATCTGGATATTCATGTACTGATTTAAGATCCTTCGGACCACTTTAACTTTTTGCTATACTGGACGAACACCATTATTTGGGTCATGGACCTACATAAAAACAGGTTGCAAAAGGTATATTCATTGCATAGTTCTTGCATTAAATTATGTGCCATCAGTATCTATTGACATGGTGTAGTCCCTCAGGCTGCAAGTTCCGAATAGTATACCATTTTAGTCAAATATAACGTGTTCTGGTCGCTTCATACGATGTATCTCCCAGAGTATTGCCCCTATTACTACTAATACCGTATAACCAGCAATATGTCACACCAAAAATATCTTAACCTTGTCGAAAATCACAAACATGAAACTGAAACGTCAAGGCTTATTACAAAAATCTAATTTTGAGAGATCAGTTCAAACTTGCCGACAACATTTTCACCTGAAAGCTCAATGTTTCACAAAAAATACAGATATGTTCTTTGACAACATAAATACAACATAAATACACAGTATTTTCGACCTTGCTCAAATTTACCCTCAACTCTAACTGGGAGTGTCAATTTGTATCTTTAGCCGTTACCAATATATCGCAGATACACTCTTTTGACCACTTGATTGCAAGTAACATCTTTTGATTAACTTCAATATGCTTTCAATACTCCCCAAAAGTTTCAACTTGATTACCTTAGTTTATCTTAAAATATTGCATTAGAATAATCGGATACATCCTTTTTGATAATCGGGATGTACACAATGAGTATTGATATGGCTCAACAACACCCTCGGCATTCTCTGAAAGTTTAAATTTAACAACGTTAGTTGTTCCTAAGATTTTAAAGACACGGCATTTTGAGATCCTAGATGTAGGGAGTGTATTCAGATTTAGTTCAGCATCTCCCTCAACACTCCCTGAAAGTTTCAAATTAATATCCTTTGCCGTTCCTTAGATAATGAAGATACGCCCTTTTTACAAGATGGATGCATATGGTATTATTTGATTAATTCAACGTCCCCCACAACACTCCCTGAAAGTTTTACATTAACACCCTTAGCCTTTTCGAAAAATCAGGATTAAATTAACAGGCAAAACCGGTGTTTCGGTATTTTATTAACATTTAATGCTTGAAAACTAAAAAAATGGTCCGAGATATTTAATTTTATAACCTGTCATGCTCTATTTCAATTACCACACGGAATTCATTAGTAGAACCCTATCATGAGCTCCCAGTCTACACCACTGCTGCCATCTACAATTGAGTCTAACGCTGTACGAACATAATTTATTCAAGGATTATCGATCGAGTCTAATGGGGGTCAAGGTCAATTGATTTGTTGTTGTTCGTCCAGGTGTATTGTCTCCGGGGCGAAGTTTGCACATACGCATTGACGGTGGGGAAGAGATGTATTGATCTAGGACTCGAGGGGGGAAGTGAATTTCCGAGAAATTGATTTACATAATCGTTGGGGGAATTTATTGATGTAGGGCAAGAGGGGGAAGTGGATTTCCGAGAAATTGATTGCGTAATCGACTAGGACAAGTGGATTGCCGAGAAATTGATTGTGTAATCGACTAGGACAAGTGGATCTCAAGTGGAGACTGCTCCATCCAATAAAGTGGAGCTGAATCTATTAATGAGCAGATTACTATGCTCACCTCACACATTAACACCCTTAAGAACAAGCAGAAGCTAATTGCAGATTCAATTAATGACCAAAACCTTAAATCTACTATGGCAGAAGTTGTCAGTGAGGCACTGTCTAATGAGGTTGGTTCTTTGGTTGAGGCCTCTGTTAAAAAACTTGCCACTAGTCATCTGCCTGCTTCTTTTGATTCTAATAACCATTAAATTATTAAACAAGAGGTATATAATAGTCTAAAACTGGATTTTATTTGCTTTTTGAAAAATCACTAAATCAAACTGCTTTGAGGATGTCAAAGCTTGACTCATCTCGTGCTGTGCTTGACTCGAGTTTGTCGGAGCTGCGAAAATCTCTGAAACCAATTCAACTCAATGTGGATTTTCTGGGAGATCAGTTTGACCAAATGAAAATTTCAAATCAGCTGATCCTATTTGGTTTCAAAGAAGACCCTTATCCAGAAGCTTCTGAAAGCAAATTTCTTGGATTTTGCAATACGAGGTTTCCTGGTATTCCTCTGACTAAGAACGACATAGTTTCTGTTAGAAGAATTGGAAAACAAGGCTCAGGTATGAAATCTCGCCCACTTGTTGTGGAATTTTGTAGTCCAAGAATGCAGCAGTTTATTCTTAGAGAAAAGAAGAGTTTGCAAGGTAGTGGTGTCTTTATTTGAGTCACTGACAAAGCCTAGACTTCAGTTACTTAACTATGCTAAATCAAAGCTTGGGAAGAGGTCTACATGGTCCAGTGGAGGAGAAATACTTACCAAGCTTTCTGATGGTAAAGTGATCACTGTGAAAGAGGCAACTCAAGTTGATGTTCTCCATCAGTCAACTACAGCCCATCCAAGCCCCTCCCAGGACTGAAATAAACCATTTTTCCCCGTTTAGCTCTGTTGTTTTGTTTTTTTTTTTTTTTTAACCCTTTATGATCTAATTGTTTTACTTATGCTTGCATTTATGTTGTTTTACATTATTTTTTTAAATTATATCCATAAACCATTGATAAATCTTTCATCTGGTTGCTTCGTTATTGTTTTGCCTTTTTCTTTACTTTGTTTTTAACTTTATCCTTGTAATTTTTTGTTATTTTTTAATCTTTTTGAGCTTAGTAGCTTGTTATTTTTCTTTGTCTTGCAGGCTTTTTTTTTTCTTCTCTTTATTTTCTTTGTTGCCTACAAGTTTAACATTTTTATTTTAAATTTAATATATGCTATTTCAGCCTGGTTTTTTGATATTTTGTTAATTTGTGAAGATATTGTGTGCATTTGTTATGTGTGGTAAATCTGGCTGATTTTTCTTTTCTTTTGAATTCTTCTATTCTTAAATCAGTTATCTTTGAGCAACCAAGTAGTGCTGGAAAACAAGAGGCCCACACACTTGACCTTCTTCTTGGATCTATGGTTAATTCTAGTTGCAATTATCACACTACTATTGAATTTTGTGATAAAATCATGCCTTCTCTCTCTTCAAATAGTAGCTTTAATGTATTTTGTTTGAATGTACGTGGGATACGAGATAAGTGGGATAGTCTGAAATCATATTTGTGGTCTGATAATTCCTGCCCTTTTGATGTAATTGGTTTAACAGAAACATGGTTATATGATAGTGATAATTTAACAGCTTATGATATGCATGGTTATATTGCTATTCATGTCCCTAGAGTGGTAACAAAGTGCTCAGGGGGCATTTCTTTATTTATAAAATCTGATATTAAATTCAGTAGACGGTATGACCTTGAATCCTTGTTTACTTCAGTAGTGTCCAATAGTAGGACTGTTTATTCTCTTGTCATTGATCTGAAAAGTCAGTTTGCATGTGATACTGTTTGTTTGTTTTATAAGCCCCCTCCTTTTCCAACACATCTGTTCTGTGATTTGCTTGATCAGCTTTCTGGTGCAGGGACTTTCTCTAAAAAATGTATTTGTGTTTTGGGAGATTTTAATTGTAATATGTTAAATGTTGGATCAAGTGATGAATGTGACCATCTATTTGATGTGCTTTCTTCTTCTGGGCTACTTCCTTCAATTTTTTTTTCCTTCTCGTGTTGATCCTACAAGAAATTCTGCTACTTTGACAGATAATATTTTCATTTCTCATCCTCCTAAATTGAAGTTTAATTCTGGTCTTGTTTTCACTGATCTGTCTGATCACTTCCCTATTTATCTATCACTTTTTGTACCTAATACTGAGATTGCAGTGAATAAGCAAGGTGAATCTTCTTTTAGAACTTTTACAGATAAATAAATTTCTAATTTAATTCTTAGTCTTCAGAGTAATGATTGGTCTAGTGTTCTTGAAGCTAATGATGTTGAATGTGCAACAAGTTTATTTGTGTGTCGTATGGGAGCTCTATTGGATAAGCATTTTCCTCTTAGGAAGAGACCAAGGAATTCTACACCCAAATGCCCATGGATGTCCATAGGTCTGATTAATGCTACACATATGAAGGCGTCTCTGTTCAAGGTTGCATGTAAAAGTAAAACACAGGATGATCTTCTCAATTATAAACATTATAAAAATGTACTTACGACTTCAGTACGTGCTGCCAAAAAGCTCTATTTTTCGGGTCGAATTGATGAGTGTAAGGGGAACTTGCGAATGGGTTGGAATGCAGTTAATGAAGCTATTTCTTGCAAGAAACTCAAACAGTCCCCCCCATGTCATTACAGGAATGCTGATGGATCTATTGTGGATAAAAATTCTTCAGCAAGTGCCTTCAATTTGTATTTCACCACTCTTCCCTCAGTTCCCATTCAACCCAAGAGAAGAGTAAGTAGTTTTCCAATAGCAGAAAAGTCATTTTTCCTTTCCCCATGCAGTGATATTGAAATTTATAGTATTATCTCCCAGCTTCCAAGTAGCCGTTCAGTTGATGGTTTTGGTTTGAGTAATAATGTTCTTAAAAAAATTGATCAGTTTGTTTCTAACCCCATCTCACACATAACTAACCGCTCTCTTTCTTCTGGTGATTTCCCTCATTTATTTAAAGTTGCAAATGTTTTACCTTTACATAAAAAAGGTGATTCATCTCTAATTTCAAATTATAGACCCATTTCTCTTCTTCCTGTCATTTCTAAGGTTGTTGAAAGAGTAGTGTATTGTAGACTCTCTTCATTTGTTTTTAGTACTAACACGACTGCAGAAGATTCTCTCATAACTAACCATCAGTATGGTTTTCGTCCCACTTTCTCTACCTCGTATGCACTTTCAGATGCAACAGAGTTTGTGCGTGTTAATCTGGACAAGGGCTTGTGTGTTTTGGGTTTTTTTCTTGACTTTTCAAAGGCCTTTGATATGGTTGACCACTCTGTTCTTTTGTCTAAACTATCTTCATTTGGAGTGCATGGAGTCCCACTAGAATGGTTAAGGTCTTATCTGTCGGGAAGATCTCAGTATGTTTCAGTTAATGGTAATTCTTCCACTACTTTGCCTATATTGAAGGGTGTTCAACAGGGCTCTGTGCTTGGACCACTTTTGTTTTTAATTTATATTAATGATCTCGTTGATGGTCTTCATCCCCTTGTCCACCCTATTCTTTTTGCTGATGACAGTAACTTTTTCATTGCTGCAGTAGACCTGCCATCTGCCACTTCCCTAGCTCAAGGTCTTCTTGATAAAGTAAAAGATTGCTGCTGGTCAAATGGTATGACTCTCTACAGCCAAAAAAGTGCCATTATACACTTCAGGACCCCTTATCGTATGAGAGACGTAAGGGAGCCAATCATCCTTACTTATGGGAATGATGTTATACCGCAAGCTGCTATGGTGAAATTTCTTAGTGTGTATCTTGACTGTTTTCTTTCTTTTAAACCTCATATAACTCACAGCCGTTCCCTCATCTTCCACCAGTCTTCAATGTTGCACCGGGTTAACTCATTTCTTCCCCCAAATGTTATGCTTTCTCTTTATTATGCTTTTATATTTCCTTACCTTTTTTATTACTGCTCTGTCTGGGGTAATACTAATAAATCTCTTCTCTGCTCACTTCAAAGAGCCGAAAATAGGGCAGTGAAGGCTACTTTTCTTCTCCCTCGGCTTGACCCATCCTCTGATCTTTATAATGATACTGGAATAGCTCCACTGGATCTTATTGTGAGTAAAAGTAATCTTTATTTAGCGCATTCTGCTTTTCTAGGTACACTTCCACCGCTTCTACAGCAATTGTTTTCACGGACAGGCTCAGGTAGGTACTCTACTTTTCTACGTAGTTCTTCTCGTAGATTTATTTTGCCCAAACGTTCATCCACAGCAGCCCAGAGGTCTCTTGTTTATAAATCAATTCAATTATGGAATTCAATCTCACCGGATGTCCCGTTATTTCTGTCTGCAAAGGCAGTTATTCGTCGTGTATTTCCAGTTTAGTAATTTCTCTCTCCTTCGTTTATTTTCCCTGTTTTCTCTTTTCCTAGTGTTTCTCCTTTTGTATTTTTCCCTTATATTTTCTTCTTCTTCTTCTTTTTTTTTTTTTTTTTTTTTATTTTTTTTTTTTTTTATTGTATGGTATTGTTTATTCTCTTTAATCTTTATTTCATATATATTGTTTGATTTAGAGTAATATTTATGGTTGTCTTAGTACTTTATTATTGTATTGTAAGGCCCACAACAAGCCAAGCTTCATGGGCTAAATAATTTTTCTTTACGTTTGTAATATAGTTTAGTATTAATAAAATGATTGATGATGATTGATGATTGATGAGAACTTGATTTACATAACCAATGGAGGAGAATGTATTGATCCGATAACGGGAAACAGAATCACGTGTCTCCTTCTAAGCCAATCAGGGAGTCGGTTATATATTAACGGGAGATAATTGCAGAGAATATAAAGAAAGGATTTTTGCTATAGTTTCTATTAGTCTGTGAATAAAATTCAAAGGAGAGAAAACAGTTTGACTTTACTCATTTGGATATATTTGTGCTGATGATGAGTGGAATGTTTACCCTATTAGAAGTTGATAGTGGAGTTGGTAGCAAGAATACAAGAGCTCGAAACATTGCGGTGGAAATCAGGAGAGGATCACGGCTTTGTCTGGAATGGGATGAAGTATATGCAAGATATGTGATATCCTTGAGCAAATGTAAAATAGAGGATCAATTATGTTTCGCTGCAAAAGTTGATATAGCGCATGTGAATGGACTTCAATGTGCTTTAAGTGCATTAGTGAAACATATCGAAGACAATAAACTGTATCGATAATTGTACATGTCTAGTATTATTGTTGTAATTATCCAATAAAATTGTTTCGAAATCGAAAATGTTCCCTTTCTTTTTATTAGAATGTTAGGCTAACGATTCATGGTCAGTGTAGAGTTAGCAGTCAGAGTGATAGGATTGAAAAATGAATAAATTTGAGAAAGAGAGAATTAGATCGAATCTGGTGTTTATGGAAAACATTTGATTTTCGATGATGACTTTCTTGAGTTATCTCTTCAACGCAGGATATTCTCTCAGGGGACACTTGAAAATATAATGGGGACTGATTCTCCCCCATTGAACTATTGTATGAAGCTTTGTCAATGTGACTCAAATGCTTATACTCAATTTATTGATATATTAATTGGAACAAAGCAGAATAATATCGTGGATAGACTTTTGAAAACATTGCCATAGATTCAATGTAGATGGCTCCCTCACCATTCGAAATAGGTGACGTCACAGAATTACTCCTCTCCCATTCCTCCACCCTGAATTTATCCGTTAGCAGGGACGATCAGTTTCGTTTGAGCTGTGAGAGAGTTGACATCGGAAACCAAAAATGTTCTATACATGTCCACTGTGCATGTACACTCTTGGCAGTTGGACTCAATGTGAGAATTGTAAAATTATTGATGACTATAGTGAAAAGTGTAAATTATGTAATCCTTGTAAATTACATAGAGGATATGCAGTACAAATTAAAGGATGTAATTGATGTCTTGAAGAAATTTGTGACTCTCACCCTAAAGGACATCTGTGCTCCAATTGTCACTATGACAAATGTGATCAGTGGGAGACAACGCTATGATTGGAAAGAATCCAAAACGTGATTTTAGTTTATTTCTACGAGATTGGTATCGTCGTGGATTTTAATTATTCTGCGAGGAAGAATCTGGTCTACGATTGAACTGTTGGGGTAACAAGAAAATTTGGTTTCTACGTCATCGTTGTGACGACACTGCCTATTACAACTATAAACCAAGTGATTTTTATTTGGCAGTTACTGAATGTTATTCACCATTTGAAAACACTGTATGTGATATTGCTTCAAGTAGACAGATTGACACTCGTGAATTTTATAATATGAATGCAAATAGTATCATTGACTATAAAAAGCGATATGACAAGAGTGAAGTTACATTATACTGTAGAAAATTTGACCCTGACTTTGCAGTCAATCAAGATCAATATATAGTGAATCCAAATGATTTACCGGCATTAGTGGTTCACGACAGTTGCCTATACACCGATGAAGAAGAAGAAATCTAAAGTGAAGATTTAAAAACATTGTTGTATATACACATTTTATTAATAAACAAATTCACATACATTTTTTAAGCAATTTACTCTTAGGGCACTGAAATTTATATTATACTGGTCTGAGAGGATATTTTCCACTAGAAAGTCGTTCAGACGTGGATTGTCTACATAAATGTTGAGAAACTGCTTGTAAGTATAGCTGCGACATCGGAACACAAAATATAGTAGTGCATGGAAGCCAAAGCTTTTAGTCGTCAGATCCTGCACTCTCCTCCGATTTTGAATAATAGTTTTCCCACTGCTCTCAATGTAGTTGCTGATCTGGGGTGTGTAGAATGTATAGGGTAGACCAAGAGGATCAAAAAATTCAATACTTAACCTAACCTAATCTAACCTAACTTAATCTAACCTTGGACTTGCAAACACCAACCCAGACATGCAAGCAAATAGAATCAGACATGCAAACAGAGAAAGACAGGCACTTTAGACATACAAACCAACAAAGACAAATACTTGGACTTGTAAACACCAACCCAGACATGCAAACAAATAGAATCAGATATGCGAACAGAGAAAGACAGGCAATTTAGATATACAAACCAACAAAGACAAATACTTGGACTTGCAAACACCAACCCAGACATGCAAACAAATATATATATATATATATATATATATATATATATATATATATATATATATATATATATATATATATATATATATATATATATATATATATATATATATATATATATATATATATATATATATATATATATATATATATATATATATATATATATATATATATATATATATATATATATATATTATATATATATATATATACTTGGACTTGCAAAACACCAACCCAGACATGCAAACAAATAGAATCAGACATGCAAACAGAGAAAGACAGGAACTTTAGATATACAAACCAACAAAGACAGATACTTGGATTTGCAAACACCAAACCAGACATGCATAGAAATAGAATCAGCCATGCAAACAGAGAAGGAAAAGTACTTTAGATATGCAAACCAACAAAGACAAATACTTGGACTTGCAAAAACCAACCCAGACATGCAAACAAATAGAATCAGACACACAAACAGAGAAGGACAGACACTTTAGGCATTCAAACCAACAAAGATAAATACTTGAACTTGCAAACACCAACCCAGACATGCAAACAAATAGAGTCAGACCCACAAACAGAAAAAGACAGACACTCTAGACATTCAAACCAACAAAGACAAATTCGTTGACTTGCAAACACTAACCCAGACATGCATACAAATAGAATCAGACGAACAAACAGAGAAAGACAGACACTTTAGACATTCAAACCAACAAAGACAAATTCTTGGACTTGTAAACACCAACCCAGACATGTAAACAAATAGAATCAGACATACAAACAGAGAAAGACAGAAACTTTAGACATTCAAACCATGAAAGACAAATTCTTGGACTTGCAAACACCATCCCAGACATGCAAACAAATAGATTCAGACACACAAACGGAGCAAGACAGACACTTTAGACATTCAAACCAACAAAGACAAATTCATGGACTTGCAAACACCAACCCAGACATGTAAACAAATAGAATCAGACACACAAACAGAGAAAGACAGAAACTTTAGACATTCAAACCAACAAAGACAAATTTTTGGACAAGCAAACACCAACCCAAACATGCAAACAAATAGAATCAGACACACAAACAGAGGAGGACAGACACCTTAGACATTCAAACCAACAAAGACAAATACTTGGACTTGCAAACACCAACCCAGACATGCAAACAAATAGAATCAGACACACAAACCACCGGTGCAAAGTCAAATGCAGTGTTCTTGGACATGAACTCATTGTACCCCTCGGCAAGGTCTCACTACTCTTTGCCGTGTGGGAACTATAAATAGCTTGAGAATCCTTGTGAGTTCCCCGACATTAGCATCGTCGAGGACAATGGGCCACAAGGATGATTCTTTGAAATTGATGGTCAAATTCCATTGGCGCTTCATGATTCAGCCAGAGATTTTATTTTTCCCTGTATCAATCGACCAGTGACTCACTGAGCCCCTACAATCGATCATTGGTTGAGGATATGGGGATGCACTGGACCCCCTCTAAGCAAAAACTGATTGCAGATCTGGACCCTAAAGAGAATATCGTTGTTCATCATGTTCTTTTGCACTGGATTGTGAACAATGGTTTCAAGGTCACCAAAATACATAAGTTCCTTCAATTCTATAGGAACCCCTATTTAAAGAGGTTTATCGACACCTTTGTTGATAAACGCTCTCGGGGAAACACTAAAGTAGTGAAGGAAATGTACAAACTCATTCTAAATTCAGCTTTTGGCAAAATTTGTGAAAGCGTACGGAACAGATCTCGTTGCGACGTCGTAACTGACCCTCAAGAGTGTGCACGAATTATAGCTCACCTCAATTTTACAACGTTCACGAGCATAGACGCTGGCATGGTTCTTCTACACAGGAAAAAGAGAAATATGATACTGAACAAGAATATAGCAGGAGGTAGTTCAGTACTTGAAATTTCCAAGAAGCTAAGGTTGTCGTTTTTTTACAATATGTGCAAGGTGTAATGACCAAAGGAGGGGGAGTTTCAAGTTTACTATGGGGATACGGATTCTCTGCTGTTAAAAGTAAAAACCGGAGATTTATTGGGAGATTTAGAAAATGGGGATCACATCAGCTCGCGGATGGATTTCACCAGCTTGCATCCGTCTCTCTACCCCGAGTTGGTGAAACGTCAAGCCCCCACCCAACTACTAATGTTAAAATCAGAGACGGGAAGTGATTTGATATCCAGGGGGGTGTTCCCGGGTCCTATAGTATATTGCATGGAAACTCATATTAGGGATGTAAAGCAGGCGTGTAAAGGGGTGCCTACACATTTTGTAAAGAACAATTTCAACATGAGTGTCTACAGAGACTGTGTAGAGAGTAGCCTAGTGCCGAGAGCACAAGTGCTTGCAATTCGCTCTCTACAGTACAGAAATTATACTGTAAGAGTGGAAAAGAATGCAATGTCATGTATATCCGGCAAAGTCTTTGTGCTCAAGAATGGTGTAAATGTACTACCCCATGGCCACTACCGTATTTCAGACCGGGTTTAATGCAAAGACTATCGCAATCAACTTGGTCTGGATAAATTAACCTAGCTCAAACCTGAATGCTCTAACCCAAATCTAACCTTTCAGGAATTAAATACTCTAACCCAACCTGTAGCAGCGGCAGTGACGGCGACTATTGTATACAGTTTTTCCCCCGAGGGTTGGGGGGGTCCCTCCCGTGGCAAGCTTTCGGCCCCACGATCCCGGGGGGGGGTATCAAATTCGTAATGTTCAACTGTGCTATTTTTTAAAGTTCATGTTCATGTTCATTTTGTACAAAAAAAGTGTTGTTGTTGTTGTTGTACAAAAATGTGTGTGTGTTTGTACAAAAATGTGTTTGTTCTTGCTAAACAAAAAGTGTTTTTTTTATGAAAATAAATGTTGTACATAAAGTGTTATTGTTGATGGACAAAAAGTGTTTTTTATGACAATAAGTGTTAGTGTTGTGCAAATAGTGTTATTGTTGATGGACAAAAAGTTTTTTTTTATGTCAGTAATGTTTGAACAAATAGAGTTTTTGTTCTTGTTGAATAAGTGTTTTTTTATGTTGTTCATGTTCAACAAAATAGAGTTTTCATGTCGAATAAATGAATGAAATATTGTTTTTGTTGTTCTTGTTAACGTATTAGATAGATCTATGGGGAAATTATTACTACTACTTATTCATTGGATAAGTATGATTTACAGTTAGTTGTAGTCCGACTGTTGTCAACAACAGCAGAAGCATGTATCAATTTAAAAAAACCCTTCAGATCGTTTCTGTGTGCTCAATCAATGTCAGGGAAAACGACACTTTTAGCTAAAATAATTCAAAATTATAATATAATGTTTTTGGAAAAAACAAAGAAAATATATTATTTATATAATATTCGGCAGGAGTCCTACGATAAAATAAAAGCTATTGCCAAACCCATACCAATACAATTCATACGGGGACTTGATTTTTTTTCAATAGTATTGAACCAAACTCGTGGCTGATTATTGATGATTTATCTGAATCCATTGAACAGTTCTCAAAGGAAATGCTACAGCTGTTCACCGTTCGCTCTCATCATGAACAGATTTCCATAAGCCTAGCTCTACACAATCTGTTTCATCAGAGCAAATTGTATGAGAATGCTTGCTTTGAATTGCACCATCTTTATTACCTACCGAGTTGTTCGTGATTCTAGCTCGCTAAAGACTCTCAATAAGCAAATATATCCCGGCGCCCCCAAATTTCTGATGTCAGCGTACACTCAGGCGACCAATAAGCCCTACGGCTACATTTTGCTAGATCTTAAACACACCCGAGGATCTACGTGTAGCCACCGACATTTTTGACAAAGAAATTACTATATATCTTCCGGTTAACAGTAGAAAAAGCTATTAGTTGCCATTATGACACTGAAGAAACTACACGAACAACGGCATTTATTTTCCGTTTTAGGCACTTCAAAACCTCCACTCAGGAAGGCCTTACTCAAACATGGTATTGACAATGATTTCATTAATCTAATATCTGAACTTCGTTTAAATTTAACTGAGGGCAATGTACACTTGCCAGAAGGTGTTTGACAACAGACAAAGCAACATCGTTCCACTGTACGCGCCTTGGCTTGCAAAAACAAGAGAAAAAATTTTAAAAGAAAACGTCTCCTTCAAGCGGGCGGTAGCTTTTTTACACTTTTACTGTCAATAATTTCAGGACTTGTGAACAGTTTTCTCTAGAGAATGGCTAAACCCCATAAATTGACACCATTTGAACTTATCCTCTCGCCCGTCGAACATTTTGAAGACAATCTAAGCAAATTCATTAATGATGAGAATATTGCCGATGACAAAAAACTGCTTTTACTTCAAGATGCATTACGACGTGTGGCCAAACATAGACCTTATCGTGAGAGACCCGCTGTTATCACAGATCCCTCTAAACAGGAAACATCTCCTCAAGATTCTGCAGCAGCAGCAGTGCAATCAAAGGAGAAGGAATTGAATTCTATAGTGACAACAATTGGAAACCTATTGCCAGTGAACTATCGAGAACAGAGTAAAAGAGTATTATCATATCTCATGTTGGAAACTGCTGGTGATCATCAAGTTCAAGTCGACAGCGCGGGGAAACGAATTATTATTCAGGAAAAAAGTTATAATGTAGTTGATGTTATTTGTGATATTGTGACGAATCGTAAAGGACTTTTATCTTTTGACAATAATCTATACACTTTTTTAAGTGTATCGAACTTCCCAAAAAGTCTTATTGGCAATAAGCAAATTCTAAAGAAACTAAGAGAATATAGTCCTCCAACAACGCCAACACCAACACCAATTAAAAAATAAGATTCAATATTGGAAAATACTAGCAGCAGCAGCAGCAGCAACAATTCTTTTATAAAACCCATGGCTTCTAGTCAAAAGCGAAGACGAATTGTTTCACCCTTCAGTGTGAAAAAGGATAGTGGACATGGCACTACGTGTTTGCGTTCAAAATGGATGAATTTCTGAAACATGTCTATGAAAATATTGGTTAAGCGGGAAGTCTAAGTTCCCCCAAAACGCTTTCTAAAGTTGCCTCTGGCAGCACATTAAAAAAAGCAAAAGAGTATCTACAGAATGAACCGAGTTACACACTGCATCGGAATCGCAGGCTTCGTGGCAAACAATATCGACAAACTAAAGCCTTTTTCCCTCTGCATATAATGCAAACTGATCTTTTAACTCTAGACGCGATTCAACGGTGTCACAATGCACCCTACAAATATATTCTATTGGCAATCACTGTGTTTAGTTGCTATGCCTATGTCATCCCATTACGGTCAAAGAGAGGTGTTGAAGTTGATCATGCTTTAGAAAGTATTCTTGAAAAGGATTCCTATAGAAAAATTTAATCAGATCATGGTAGCAAATTTGTTAATCCTCATGCGCAAAAATTACTATTGAAATATAATGCAACCCTCTATCATAGTCACAGCCCGATAAAGGCTGCATTGGCTGAACGATTGATAAGAACGATTCGTCTATTAATTTCAAGATATTGTACACTGAAAAATACATCTGCTTTTATTCATGATTTAGATAAAATCATGCGGATATATAACCATCGACCCCATCGATCTCTGTCCAACTCAAGCCCTCGGGAAGTTCATTGAAGTGAAAATACACTTGATGCTTTTCTAAAGCAATATTCCAGTGAAAAAGAAAAAAATGTGAAGAAGAAATTCAATGTTGGTGATACTGTTCGAATTAATAGAACCACCAATATTTTTGAAAAGGGGAATTATTTATGGAGCACTGAACTTTTTAAAGTGTCCAAAATCCTGGACACCGAACCCACGACATATCGACTGCGAGACACAGAAGATGATGAGATTCTCGGCGATTTTTATGAATATGAACTGCAAAAAGTTATAAACACTAGTGAAATTTATCAAATTAAAAAGATATTAAAGAGTCGTACTCGTAGGGGCCAGAGACAGTTGCTTGTTCGCTGGCTAGGATACAACTCTGATTTTGGTTCTTGGGTCAGTGCTGAAGATATTAACAATGTCCAATGATTTCTATGTGACTTTCATGTCCAATGTTCCTGATCCTCTCTAAAATGACTTGAATAGAACAAGTGATTTTTGGACGAAACTCTCCCCCTCCATCAAATTCGACAATGGAAAGTATGAAGTGGCTCTTGTCGACTGTATTCTCAAAAATACCTACGACATCCTGAAAAAAGATCGTAAATATGAAATAAAATTTAGACCCTATGATTGGCCACCACCACCCTCAGGTGATCAAGAACTAATTCAAAAGATCAATTGGATGAATTATTCATATACTGAATTACCCTACGAGGAACTCACCTGCATGAATGATTTATGTCGTTCTACTAATAAAAGAATTTCCGCTCGTAAAAAAGGAGCTTTTCATTTCAACTATTCAAAAGAGGAGGATAACATCAACCTGAGTTTATTCATAGCCGATGTAAATGTTATTCTCAATGATAACCTAAAATTCGTTTATGGATTTAAACTGGATATAAAAGACGTCAAAAGGGCTAAGAACCCCCACCACAATTTTGCTAACTATATATCCGCGTTTTCCATGGACACAAATATATTTCTCTACGCTTCATTTGTGGAAACATCCCAGGTTGGTAATTCAAATGTTCCCCTTCTACGGGTTCTTGAACAAAAAACCAATCAAGAACATATTCACCACTACAATATAAAGCATCTTCAGTATATTCCCGTAAACACTTCCTATTTGGAACTCTGTCAGTTAACACTAAGAACTGAATTAGGTGATCTCCTAGCAATTTCAAAAGGGTTGGCTGTGATTACATGCCATTTTCGTCCCATCGTTCAAAAACAAGATTTCTAATAGGAAAGTGGTATTCATTTGTCCTGATATTGACTGCTATGTTAATACTCTTGACCCAAGACAACACGGCAACGGAATGGACTATTACAAAGGGCGTACTAAAATGTCTGGCTATGGTCTTGGCAGTTGGTTTGCTAAGCTGTTTAGCTCTTCATTACCTCTGGCTAAAAAAAACAATGTATCGGCTGCAACAGACCTTGCATCCTCTAAACTATACGATTAGGGCTCTGGCAAGGATTTTAAAAAAAAGTATTACGGACAATCTTAGGTCCTGTGCGCGAACCCTTCGCGAGAGATTAAAACAAAATGGAAAAGGTATAAAAAGGTCGAGAAATAATGCATCACTCATCAGTCTCTACTCAGGTCAGAAACGAAAGACGTCACCCCTGTCAAAGAAAAGAAGGAAAAAGCCGACACGTACTGTAAACAGTAGTAGAAGAAGAAGAAGCCCCAGGAAGAGAATTGTTAGATCGAAACTAGATTTCTTTTTCTAAGATGTCCTACCTACCGCATAAGGATTCTCAACCTTCAATTACCGCCTCATTGAATCTATTTAATACTGAAAATGTTGATGTGAGTGTCAAGCATGGATACTATGAACAATTTTATCCTCAACAATCCCTCTCCGATAATATCCACTTTCAAATTTATTCCAGTGAAGACTACTTTATGGACATGTCTTCGACATTTATAGATTTACAAATAAAAGTTCAGAAATCCAATAATACATTGCCAATTCTTGCCAATGAAATATCCTATGAAAATTGTACATTATATAATTTATTTCGTTAAATCAGCGTCTACATCAATGGCACGCTTGTGAGCACAAGCAACAATCTTTCAAATTATACAAGCTATAAGCAATTTATGTTGATGAAACGCAATTCATACAAGGAATTCAGAGACAAATCTAATGGATATAAATATATTACTAATACTGATAGTACAGATGCACTTAAAAATGCTACAACTAGTGAATTACATCTAGTTGGAAAAATATATCGAGAAATATTTAATATACCCCAATGGCTTCCACCCAATATTAAAGTGGATATAAAATTAACGCTTGCACCATCCAATTTCATATTGAGAAAAGAACTTGCTGCCAATCCTGATGTAAGCCTCTCCCTCGCCTCGGCAATACTTCATGTACGCAAACAACAAGTTATGAGTTCTGTTGCTTTGGCATTGGAAAAACTGAGAGCCAGTGGAAATAATATAAAACTACTTGTTTCTCATACAATCACCAAACAACATCACATTGCCATGGGGTCACGCACCTTCACGACTCATCCTTTATCATTGGCGAAATTCCGTCAAAACTTGCTTTGGCATTTGTAAAAAGTGCTAGTGCAATAGGATCGTGGACTGGATGTCTACATAAATTTAAAATAGTTGGACTTTTATCTCTTGTCTGTAAAGTAAACGGCATCCCACTCTACAATCTATCTTTTGATAAATCCTATAGAACATTGTATGAGTTGACCATGCAAACCCTAGATCATGATTCGCAACTATTTGAAAATGGTATAACCGAAGAAATGTTTGCTAAAACACATGGTATCATTGTATTGGATTTTTCTTGCACGCAGGATATGAGTATAGTACGTACGGGGAGTGTGCGTTTAGAGTGTACATTTGCCAACCCATTGGCTGAGAGTATTGCAGTAATCTCACCAAATCAATATGAAATCTATTGGAAAATCACTCCCGAAGGTAGTGTTCTACTAGACTTGGCACCATGAACACCAGTCAAATAATCAATGTATTTAATATGGATCCCTAAATGTCCCAGTACAAATGCTATTGTCTGCCCTCGGACTTTCTTGGAAAAATTCAAAGTGCCAACAATACCCTAATTATTGTTAATAGCAGTCCGTCGACTGTGCTGACGGGTCATTGGCTGTGCATCTTTCAAACAATGAAGACGATTGAATTTTTTTATCCTCTTGGTCTACCCTATACATTATACACACTCCACATCAGCAACTATATTGAGAGCAGTGAAAAAACTATTATTCGAAATTGGAGGAGAGTGCAGGATCTGACGACTAAAAGCTGTGGCTTCCATGCACTACTATATTTTGTGTTGCGATGTCGTGGCTATACTTACAAGCAGTTTGTCAACATTTATATAGACAATCCACGTCTGAACGACTTTTTAGTGGAAAATATCCTCTCAGACCTGTATAATATAAATTTCAGTGCCCTAAGAGTAAAGTGCTTAAAAAATGTACGTGAATTTGTTTATTAATAAAATGTATATATACAACAATGTCTTTAAATATTCACTTTAGATTTCTTCTTCTTCATCGGTGTATAGGCAACTGTCGTGAACCACTAATGCCGGTGGATCATTTGGATTAACTGTATATTGATCTTGATTGACTGCAAAGTCAGGGTCACATTTTCTACAGTATAATGTAACTTCACTCTTGTCACATCTCTTTGTATAGTCAATGATACTATTTTCACTCATATTATGAAATTCGCGTGTTTCAATCTGTCTATTTGAAGCAATATCACATACAATTTTTTCAAATGGCGAATCACATTCGGTAACTGCCAAATAAAAATCACTTAATTTAGTCATAATAGGCAGTGTCGTCACAACGATGACGTAGAAACCAAATTGTCTTGTTACCCCAACAGTTGCATTGTAGACCAGATTCTTCCTCCCAGGATAATTTAAATCCACGACGATACCAATCTCGTAGAAATAAACTAAAATCTCATTTGGGATTCTTTCCAATCATAGCGGGGTAAGTATTCTCCCCCTGATCACATTTGTCATAGTGACAATTAGAGCACAGATGTTCTCTAGGGTGAGAGTCACAAATCTCTTCAAGACATGAATTACATCCTTTAATTTGCACTGCATATCCTCTATGTAATTTACAAGGATTACATAATTTACACTTTTCACTATAGTCATCAATAATTTTACAATTCTCACATTGAGTCCAACTGCCAAGAGTGTATATGCATAGTGGACATGTATAGAACACTTTTTTTGTTTCCGATGTCAACTCTCTCACATCTAAAACGAAACTGATCGTCCCTGCTGACGGATAAATTCAGGGTGGAGGAATGGGAGAGGAGTAACTCTGTGACGTCACCTCTTTCGAATGGTGGGGGAGCGATCTACATTAAATTTATGGCGATGTCTTCAAAAGTGTATCCACGATATTATTGTGTTTTGTTCCAATTAATCTATCAATAAATTGAGTATAAGCAATTGAGTCACATCGACAAAGTTTCATGCAATAGTCCAATGGGGAGAATCAGTCCCCATTATAATGTCAAGTGTTCCCCGAGAGAATATCCTGCGTTGAAGAGATAACTCAAGAAAATCATCATCCAAAATCAAATGTTTTTCCATAAACACCAGATTCGATCTAATTCTCTCTTTCTCAAATTTATTCATTTTTCAATCCTATCACTCTGACTGCTGACTTTAGACTGACCATGAATCGTTAGCCTAACATTCTAACAACAACAAAAAAGGGAACATTTTCGATTTCGAAACAATTTTATTGGATAATTACAACAATAATACTAGACATGTACAATTATCGATACAGTTTATTGTCTTCGATATGTTTCACTAATGCACTTAAAGCACATTGAAGTCCTTTCACATGCGCTATATCAACTTTTGCAGCGAAACATAATTGATCCTCCATTTTAAATTTACTCAAGGATATCAAATATCTTGCATATACTTCATCCCATTCCAGACAAAGCCGTGATCCTCTCGTGATTTCCACTGCAATGTTTGGTGCTCTTGTATTATTGCTACCAACTCCACTATCAACTTCTAATAGGGTAAACATTCCACTCATCATCAGCACAAATATATCCAAATGAGTAATGTCAAACTGTTCTTGCGCCTTTGAATTCTATTCACAAACTAATAGAAACTATAGCAAAAATCCTTTCCTTATATTCTCTGCAATCCTCTCCCGATAATATGTAACCGACTCCCTGATTGGCTTAGAAGGAGACACGCGACCCTGTTTTCCGTTATCGGATCAATACATTCTTCCCCACCGATTATTTAAATCAAGTTCTCAGAAATCTACTTGTCCTAGTCAATTACGCAATCAGTTTCTCGGAAATCCACTTGTCCTAGTCGATTACGTAATCAATTTCTCGGAAATCCACTTCCCCCTCTTGCCCTAGATAAATAAATTCCCCCACCGATTATGTAAATCAATTTATCTAAAATTCACTTCCCCCCTCGAGTCCTAGATCAATACATCTCTTCCCCACCGTCAATGCACATGTGCAAACTTCGCCCCGGAGACAATACACCTGGACGAACAACAACAAATCAATTGACCTTGACCCCCATTAGACTCGATCGATAATCCTTGAATAAATTATGTTCGTACAGCGTTAGACTCAATTGTAGATGGCAGCAGTGGTGTAGACTGGGAGCTCATGATAGGGTTCTACTTTCGTTTTAATCTTTGGTAGAAAAGGCTAGAACCAAATATTTTCGTAATAGCAAGAAACCCGAACAGAACCTTTCAGGGTTTTGTCAGAAGAAGCTTCCGAATTTTTAAGAGATATTAATTCTTAAGCTTTGATAGGTAGTGGGGGGGGGTATGGTAACCCTTCACTACTATTTGTGTAACACTGCAGATGAATTTAGCCTAAAGTACCTTTTTCCGCAGGTCCTTTGGCCAGGATCAGGTAGTAGCTGTCATTTTCTAAGTCAAATTCATCGCTGAAGGCAGAAAACGTAGCGTTACGAATAAATGAGCAATAAATAGTATTGTTACGAAACATCGACTTTGTCAGAATGACTCCATCAGTTGGCTGAAACAGAAACAGAAGAATATTCAATATTACGGCTCTTGCTATAATCGGGTTTTGGACCCAGGCCAATACTCTTTGGGATCTAAAATCAGGGTCTAGCCTTTACCCCTTCAAAAATCCCCCCCGTGGAAGATAACCCCTGGAAAATACCAGTGTGAAAAATACCCCTTGGAAAATAGTACCCCGCTGGGGTGATTCCAGTCACTTTTGACTTATAAAAAAAGGACTACGACTCTCAATTTCTGATTGAATTACCATCCTCCGAAGTTGCTACGACCATGAGGGGAAGGCAGGGATGAAAAAGGAGTAGTCCCACTCCTTTACGAAATAAATTCTGCTCATTTTGGGGTTTAATGTTACTCTGCACTTTCATAATAACAACGTAGATCAGAAATGTTCCCAGAAATCAAGAGGGATTAAATATCAATTTCACATTTTTGATAATAATAATAATAATAATTTATTTGTACCCTCTATATACAAAATACACACTAGAGGAGTAAAAAATGTGTCTTTAAAAGTTATTCCCCCCCCCCCTCCATCCCCGAAGAAAAACAAACGAAATTCTTGAATACGATCCTAACGATTATAAATCAATTTCTACCTCCACTCTCCTCTTGTCTCTTTCAAACAATGAATTTTGTTTAGCTTAAGGCTCAGTGAGAGTTAGGGTGTTTTGACTTTAAAATGAACCCTTTTCCTCCCTCCCTAACTAGTCAAAAACTCCTTAAGGTCTAAAGAAATTTCACAGGCTTATGAAAACTCTGTTGTATTACTGTTCCGAACATTTGCATATAAAAGCTTTATACCTCTACAGTTGGGTTCTATGATTGTTTTGTAGTTAGGGAGGGATAGAGATACCTCAAAGGGTGGATTTTAATACCAAGACATCTCAACTCTCATTGAGCATTCAAATAGATACAGAAATAGTTCTAAGGGAGAGACGAGGGGAGGGTGTAGGTAGAAACTGATATATAGTCCCCAGTGCAGCATCCAAGAGTTTTTTCGGAGATACTTTTTTGGGGGGTGGGGGGGGGGGGGTGTACATTTTTTTAAACACGTCAAAATTATGAAATTGATATTTAATCTTCCCTGATTTTTTGGAATATTTTTGGTCTACGATGCTATTATGAAAGTAAAGAGTAACATTAAAACCCAAAATGAGCAGAATTTATACCGTACAGGAAGGGGACTCCCCAAGAAATGCACATGAAATGCACATTTGATGGCATTTCTGTTAGATGAGGATCAAAAAGATACGCATATGGTATTTGTTCATGCAAAGTTAAATCAAGTGGATGGGGTAGTTCAGTTTCGTTTTGTGTTTCAGGATCTAATCCACTAAAAGAGTGATATTTTAAACTGAAGATGGGGAAATAAGCTACAAAACATTCAAGAATTGTTTTTCTAAGTGCTTGTAGTTTCGTTTAGATATATTGAATCAGATGCAACGCTGTAGCATTGCCTATAGTAAAGTCCATACGGCTCCAAAGTTTTATTATTTATCTATTATTTTTTTCCATAAAGGTACTTCACATGGAAGGGCTCGTCGTAAACACTTCAAAGAGGGCTCATTCAATTGGAAATCAAGAGTTCTAGTGCCCTTTATTTTAGTCAAAAATGATTGGAGGGCAACTATCCCCCTCCCCCTCGCCGATCATTTCCCCAAACACATCCAATCAAATTTTAAGATAGCCATTTTGTTCAGCGTAGTTGATTCCAGATAGAAAATATATTTTTTAGGATGACACTCCCCCACAACCCTCATGGCAAGGGTTTTAAGTTATGCCCTGGGGGCATATAAGGTTTTGTAGAAGCCGTTGTCGTAAAAACTCAAGAATTAGCACATTCGATTGGAAATTTAAAGGGCTAGTGCCCCTTTTAATAGCTGAAAGTGATTGGAGGGCAACTAACCCCCCTCTCAGGCCCACCATTTACCCAAATATATCAAATCAAAACTTTGAGATAGCCTTTTTGTTCAGCATAGTTAATATTCATATAGAAAATAGGTTTTTGAGGAGGACAGTCCCAAACAACTCTCAGGTCAAGGGTTTTAAGTTATACCCTGGGGGCATATAAGGTTCTTATAGAAGCCATTGTCGTAGAAACTTCAAAAAAGGCTCATTCGATTGGAAATTCAAAGGGCTAGTGCCATTTTTAATAGTCGAAAGTGACTTGAAGGCAACTAACCCCCCTCCCACGCCCACCTTTTCCCCAAACACATCCAATTAAAATTTTGAGACAGTCATTTTATTAAACGTAGTTTTAAGATCTGGAAATTAGGTCTTTGAGGATGACAACTCCCCCACAACCTTCAGGGCAAGGGTTGTAAGTTATGGCCTGGGGGCATATAAGGCTTTGTATAGAAAGTGTTGTCGTAGAAACTTCAAAAAGGGCTCATTCGATAAGAATTGTAAATGACAAGTTCTCTTTTTAATAGTCAAAAGTGATTCTAAGGCAACCGACACCCCTTCCACGCCCACCATTTCCCCAAACACATCCAATCAACATTTCGATATAGCCATTTTGTTCAACGTAGTTGTAAGTTCTGGAAATTATATGTTTGAGCAGGACACTCCCCCCAAAGTCTTCAGGGGCAAGGGTTATAAGTCATACCCTGGGGGCATTTATGGTTCTTACGGAAGGAATGCTCCTATAAACTTCAGAGAGGGCTCATTTGATTGGAAACATCCGATAAGAACTTTGAGATGGATTTTGTTTTAAATAGTTCAAAGACCTCACCCTCTCCCCTCTCCTACTGTGTACGCTAAAGTTTTCTTATTTATGCCAACTACGCTGCCCCCACCCAAAGACATTAATAAGGTAAAGTTCTGTATGGGAAGAAAGTTAAAAGTTTCAAGAAATTTCGAAGAGACATTAAGACACATCAAAATACACTAATAAGAACTAGATAAAGAATTTTCAATAGAATTACTCCCAGAAATTCTCTCAAACTAAAAATGCTCAAATACTTAAAATTACAGCCATACTTAAGATAAGGTTAAAATATATACTTCGCAATAAATGATAAATTATTGTGGCAAAAAAATCCGGAAAATGGTCTATTCAAAACGATCCTATTCTTTCTGCATCAACAAATGAAATAGCCTAACTACTGTGTTTTGAAGCTATTTTTTCGTTCTATTCACTGTTGCGTGAAAAAATCACGTTTGATTTATCAGAGGCATGTAATTAAGTTGTCTATAGTGCAAAAGCCATAGGGCTTCAATGTTTGATTATTATTCATTAAAAAAAAACCTTGCATAAAAATAAGTTTTCTAAGAAAAGTAAAGAGCCATATTGAACTCAGGACCAACAGAAATTTATTCCTATAATAGTTAAAACTAAAAAAGACCAGAGCATACTGTTATAGAATAAACGAAACCAAGAACGAACAGAAATTAAAATTAACTATCTTACAAACATAAAGATAACCTGTGCAAACATAAACGAATGACTAAATCTTTTATAGCTTCAATATTTTTTTATTATTTTCCCCCCAGAGGTGCTTTATATGCAAGGGTTAAAAATACCATTTTGGAAAAAATAGTTGAAAGGTTAAATAACAAGACTCTGGTGTCAACAAACCTCCCCCCCCCAGGGCCCGGGGACAGGAAGGGATTGTCGTATAAACTTTAGAGAGGGCTCATTTGATTGGAATTTGGAAGTTCTAGTCCAGCTTTTAAGAGTCAAAAGGGACCAAAGGGCAACTAGCCCCACCCTCCCCCCACACTCTTTTTCCACAGAATACATCAGATAAAAATTTTGAGGTAGCCATTTTAAAAAAAAGGTCAAAGGTCAGATAACGAAAACTCCGGGGTCGACACATTTTGTACAAACATAATATTTGTAATATAATTCGTTTTATAACTAATTAATCATTAGTTATAATGGTTATATATACTAATTAATCATAAGTTATACCCGGGGTGCACATATAGCTGCTTTGGAACGAATTTTCGTGTAAACTTTAGAGAGGGCTCATTTGATTGGAAATTGGAAGTTCTAGTTCAGTTTTTAAGAGTCAAAAGTTAGCGAAGGGCAACTAGCCCCTCCCTCACATAAAATGTGCTTAAATAAAGTGTTTGTGGGACCTCTGAAACTAGGTCCTGAGGACAATTCTATCTGATTTCGATCCTGAACATTTTTGTTTCTCCTTTAAAAATTGCCCCCCCCCCCCAAAAAAAAAACAAGCAAAAAACAAAAATAACAAAAATGTGCTTCAAATTATAGTTTTGCATTTGAAATTTCCTTATTTTTATACAAAACTAAGAATTATTTAATTTTTTAAACTTTAAAACTCATTTTCCATACTTCAGCTTTCTTCGTCAATTTTTTTATTCTTAATGAACAAGATAGGCAGATTTTATAAAAGCAGACTAACAGATTTTTAATCTGTTTACTTCTTGTGATTCATTCTATTGTTAAATGATAATTTGTTATTTTAGATAATTTATTGGTTATTTTTCCACATTAGAGTCGATTTCTATGCTGTATTAGAATAAACAGTTGTATTTATAAGATGTACTGTGCTCTCATGGGTAATTTGATACGTTATTTTATTGGATCAATACTTTGATCCCATACTGGATCAATCCCCTCATTAAGGCGACTCATGGAGTCAATTTTAGTGGAATAAAACTATTATAGACAGATTTTTAATGTCTGAAGAGATTTATATGTCATATTTAAGTGAAACATATTTTTTTTGTTATTCCACTTCCATAATGGACACTAATCAAGGTCAATATATTAGAAAATCAGATCTATTGCAGACAATTTCGATGCTTAGTAGACTTAGAGGTTAAACTAGAGTGATTTCTATATAATCATAATATTAAATCCTGCTCTTTTATGTAGTTAATTTAAAAAAAATCCACAAAATACGTTTTTAAAGAAAAGTAAAGAGCTCCATTAACCCAAAAATGAGCAAAAATAAAATCAAATAATCTACCAAACGTGAAACTACCACAAATTAGCATCGATAAATAAATGAAACCCAAAACGAACAGAAATTCCAATTATAACCGAGTCAAACTCAAAACGAGCAGAATTGAAAATGAGTAGGGCTCAAAACCCCTATGCCTTCCCAAGGCCAGAACGTAATTTGCAATTTACTGAAAAAATATAAATATTTTTACTATTATAACTTTATTAAATCAAATAATATTAACATTTTGATTAATAAATATCAGTATATGTATATTAAACTGACAATGTAGATTCATTTGTATTTTTTTCAGTAAAGTGCAAACTATGTTCTGGCCTTGGGAAGGCATTTTTGGTTTAATTAAGTTCTTTACTTTTCTTAGTAAAACTAATTTTGTGGAAAAGTTTTTTTAATTAATTTCTGTTATTTTTATATTGACATAGTCTTTTCAGGGAAAAAAAATAATACTTTAAATCTTTTAGTTTTTTTAAGACTTTATAGTTTGGTCTGCTATTTGTAAGCTGGAGAAAATTTTTCAGCAATTTTTAACAACATACACCTTTTTAAAAATCTGGGCACAAAAGGTAGTGTTTAATTTAGTTTCATACCTCCTCTAGTTGACCTGAAATAGAAAACTTGATGCCATTCGCAGAAAAATCTGTTTACTCTCTTTGATAGCTTGGATACACTTACGCTATTTTGATTTGTTTAAATTTTAAGAGCAGCAGTAGCCCCGAAAGTTTGAACATAATACCCTCAGTCGTTCTTGGGATGCTGCTGAGATACCTTATTAGGAATCAGTAATAACACAGTGCATTTTGATTTAATCTTAAGGCAACATTTTGTTTTTAAACATAATGGGCAAATGCAAGGGTGGGCATGGGAGGGGGATTAGTTGCCCTCCAATCACTTTAAACTATCAAAAAGGGCACGGGCCCTTTCTATTTTCAATCGAATGAGCCCGTTTCGAAGTTTCTACGACAACTCCTTCGATACGAAGAGCTCTGGTCTAAAACAAAACACAAAAAATAATACATTGTACCCACATTGCTCTTTATTATAAAAATGTCAAGCCTTCCAATCACTTTCGACTATTAAAAAGGGCACTAGCTCTTTCAATTTCCAATCGAATAACCCCTTTTTGAGTTTCTACGACAACACTTTATATAAACACCTTATATGCCCCCTGGGAAGAAATTACAACCCTTGCCCTGAGGGCTATGAGGGGGTTGTCATCCTCAAAGACCGAATTTCCAAAACCTTCAACTACGTTGAACAAAATGGCCCTCTCAAAATTTTAATTGCATGTGTTTGGGGGAATAAAGGGCGTGAGAGGGATGCCAATTGCTCTCCAATTACTTTCAACTAAAAAAAAGGCACTAGTCCTCTCAATTTCCAATCGAATGAGCCCTTTTGAAGTTTCTACGACACTGCTTTCTCTAAAAACCTTATATGCTCCCAGGGCACAACTATAACCCCTGCCCTGAGGGCTGTGAGGGGGTTGTCATCCTGAAAGACCTAATTTCCAGAACTTCCAACTACGTTGAACAAAATGGCTATCTAAAAATTTTGATTGGTTGTGGTTGAGAAATTTTTGGGAGTGAGAGGGGGGTTAGTTGCCCTCCAACCACTTCAGACTATTAAAAAGGGCACTAGCCGTTTCAGTTTCCAACTTAATGAGCCCTTTTTGAAGTTTTTACGACAGCGCTTTCTATAAACACCTTATATGCCCCCCGGGATCCTTGCTCTGAGGATTGTGGGGAAGTGCCATACTCAAAGACATAATTTCCGGACCTTTCAACTACGTTGAACAAAATAGTTATCTCAAACTTTTTATTGGATGTGTTTGGGGAAATGGTGGGCGTGAGAGGGGGTTACCAGCCCTCCAATCTCTTTCGACTATTAAAAAGGGCACTAGCCCTTTCAATTTCCAATCGAACGAGCCGTTTTTGAAATTTCAACGACAACGCTTTCTATAAAACAACCTAATATGCCCCAAGGGCATAACTTGCAACCCTTGAACTGAGGGCTGTGGGGGGGGGGGGAGAGTCATCCTGAAAAACATAATTTCCGGACTTTTTAAATACGTGGAACAATAATAGCTGTTTCAAAATTTTGATTGGATGCGTTTGAGGAAACGGTGGGTGTCAGAGGGGGGTTGGTTGCTCTCCAATCACTTTCGACTATTAAAATGGGCACTAGTCCTTTCAATTTCCAATCAAATAATGTTTTGTTGAAGTTTCTACGACAACGCTTTCTATAGAACCTTATATGCAACCAGGGCATAACTTAAAACCCTTGCCTTGAGGGCTCTGAGGGAGTTATAATCCTCAAAGACCTAATTTCTAAAACTTGAAACTACGTTGAATAAAATGAATATTTCAAAATTTTGATTGCATGTGTTTGGGGGGAATGGTGGGCGTGAGAGCGGGATTAGTTGCCAGTAGTAACCCCACAGGCACTTCTACCGGCCCAATAGAAGATTAACACAGGGAAATTAACAAATGAAATTCCTATTCCCTCGTACATGTTCCCGGCTGGCAAAATTCCCATCCTTGGCAAGAGTCCATAGATGTTTCAATTACTTGGAATGTGGTCTGGATAATAGGGAATTCTAAATGAAGTTCCTCGCATCTGTTTCTAGCTGGCAAAATCCCTGCCCTGTTTCTAGTCAAAATTTCTAGTGCATGTTTCGTCATGTGACACACTCCTTTGAATTTCTGTGACAGTCCTCTGACGTCACGGTATACACCCCCGTTTCAAGCTACACCACGCGACATACCCTCACCTTTAAAGGGCCATATAAGTGGATCTACCATCTCCTCAAGTACTCACACCTACACAATAGGGTTACCGGGTCTATTAAAAGGAACAGAGTTGCCAAGACTCCGTGACACACCCCTCTGAACTCCAATGGCGTCATGACACACTCCGTTTCAAACGGAGAGGACTAATATGTTTGACGCAATTTAATGTCACCAAGCGTCAGGAATCTATGAGGGAATACCCGCTTATAACATAACGGCAGCTCACACCTTACGTAACTATTAAGCAACACTGTCACGTAATAGTTTTTTTCACCCGAAACCCTCAAGGCGTTTTTTTCATTAACTAAATAGCGGCACACATTTTATGTAATGTCAGCGCATCTCGCGCATGGACGGCGCATCCATCACTGCCAGATAATACTATTTTAACATATTTCGCCCAAAAGCCTCAAGATATTTTCTTTTTTTATAATTTTCGTTATAATTTTTGCTCGAAATACCTTTCATATTTTTTCTTTTTTTTCTTTTTCTCTAGTTCTTGACCCCACCAGGACTCGAAAGGTGATTCTCTTCCAATGGAACGAGCTCTAACCGAGAGAACTAAGAACACATTCTTAATGTTATGCATTAGAGAAATACTTTCAGTAAATAACACAAGCCCCTTTGGCGTCACAGGAGTTCCATAGCAAGCGCCGTTATTTTTCAATGCACCTGCAACATTAGGAAGCGAACCCGGAGAGTATTGGTTTTCCAAGACAAATTCTGACGAGGTATTTATACAAAGGAGAAATGCATCCTTTCTTTATGTGGGATATTAAATTTCACACTATTACCACAATATGCCCCCCCTAGCTTGCAATACCAGAGGAATAAGGTTGATATTAGATGCAAATTTAAAACATATTAAGAGTTTTAAGGAAAATATATATTTCTTTGAGTACCTGTTAGATTTTCACCTCTTAAATGTGAAAAATGCTTTAATGTCTCCACCCTAACTCTTAAGCTGCAGTTCACCCCACAATGACATTACTTGACCCCCCCCCCAGCCCTGACAACAAATTATCTCCACCAAGACATTTTTCAGGCATTTGCTATTAAAAATTATGTCTTTAAGTCCAGTGATTCAAGTTTTTTGCAATCCAAGCCAATCATGATGCCCCACAAAACACTCCACACCGCCATGACATCACCCCCAACCATCACCATGTGGCACCAGACTCCCCCCCCCCGACGACCTAATGTTTGTGGTATATTTAAACCATATTAAGAGGTATTATTGAAATAATTTTAAGGAAATACCTTTTTTTCATTGAGATAAATTTATGGATATTTGAAAATATCCTAACAATAAGTTCCACACCCCCCCTCCCCCCACATAACATTCATTTTCAGAGGGCGCCATGTTAATAGATGCAATTTTAGGCATTATTGTGGCTTATAAAAGGATAAAATATAAGCAATAACATGCATAATTTAAGGAAAGACGAGGGGAGAGGACTCCTGGAGAGGGGAAGCTTCACTGGACTTGGATAGATTATTTATTGATGGCATTCCCACCTCTGTAAAGGGAGATTCAATATCTATATAGATTTAGGCTAGTTCTAAAACATCTGACTTTCGGCTTTTTGACATTGCGCTGGCTAGAAAGATACTTTTATGCCACGATTCGCTTGAATTCCCCTGTACTGAAGAGACACAGTCTTTTTTGGCTAAAATAAATGTATATGTTATTAGTTTATTTCATAGCATTGACAGTACCTTTTAGAAACGAACGTGTCTCATACTGTATTCCCACCTCTGAAACAGGGGATTCAGTATCTGTATTGATTTGTCGTAATTCTAAAACATTTAACTTTTAGCTTTTCGTCATTCCGTTGGCTAGAATGATAGTTTTATACCATAATTCGCTTGAAAACCCCTGTACTGAAGAAACACAGTCTTTTTGGCTAAAATAAATGTCAATGTTCTCAGTTTATTTTATAGCATTAGCAGTATACTTTAGAAATGAGCGTGCCTCATGCAGCATTCTCACTTCTGAAACAGGATATCCAATGTTCCTTTAGATTTTCAGAAATTCTAAGAACATTAGACTTTCAGCTTGGACTCTCAATAAATCCAAAGCGGATGCATGTTGCATTTATACCCAAAAGTGTATCAACCTAGTACAACATAACCCATTTAACTTAACCCTCCTTCAACTAAACCTCTGTTCAGGGGCGGATCCAGGATTTTTTTAGGGAAGAGAAGTGCAAAATAGGTTGATCAGAAATTTTTTAAGGGGGGGGGGGCAAAATAGGTTGATCCGAGAAACTTGCGTTAGGAGCAAGTTTAATTAACGCAAACTTGAGTTAATTAATTAAATTACACTAGTTTAGACTACTCTAGAGGGGCCTCATCCCCCTGGATCCGCCACTGCCTCTGTTTAACCCCACCTTTTTGATTTAGATGTAAGTAGAAAAGGGGGTACTAGCGCGACGAGTACATAATTTATGCATGTTTTTATGTTTTTTCTCACTGAGAATGAAAAAACAGGATTTTTCTCACTTTGATGTATTTTCATGGTTTATTGATTCTAATGGGGTCAAGGACACCTCTAAAATTGTTTCGAAATCGAAAATGTTCCATTTCTTTTTGTTATAATGTTAAGCTAACGATTCAGGGTTAGTCTAGAGTCAGCAGTTAGAGTGAAAGGATTGAAAAATGAATAAATTTGAGAAAGAGAGAATTAGATCGAATCTGGGGCTTATGGAAAAACATTTGATTTTGGATGATGATTTTCTCGAGTTTTCTCTTCAACGCAGGATATTCTCTCGGGGAACACTTGAGAATATAATGAAAACTGATTCTCCCCCATTGGACTATTGTATGAACCTTTGTCGATGTGACTCAAATGCTTATTGTCAATTTATTGATATATTAATTGGAACAAAGCAGAATATATTCGTGAATATACTTTGAAAACATTGCCATAAATTCAATGTAGATGGTTCCCCATTCAAAAGAGGTGACGTCACAGAATTACTCCTCTCCCATTCCTCCACCCTGAATTTATCGAGCGAGGACGATCAGTTTCGTTTTAGCTGTGAGAGAGAGTTGACATCGGAAACCAAAAAAAAATGTTCTATACGTGTCCACTATGCATGTACACTCTTGGCAGTTGGACTCAATGTGAGAATTGTACAATTATTGATGACTATAACAAAAAGTGTAAATTATGTAATCCTTGCAAATTACATATATGCTAAGCAGTACAAAGTAAAGGATGTAATTAATGTCTTGAAGAGATTTGTGACTCTCACCCTAGAGGACATCTGTGCTCCAATTGTCACTATGATAAATGTGAACAGTGGGAGAATACTTACCCCGCTAGGATTGGACCGAATCCTAAACGTGATTTTAGTTTATTTCCACGAGATTAGTATCGTCGTGGATTTGAATTATTCTGGGAGGAAGAATCTGGTCTACGATTCAACTGTTGGGGTAACAAGACAATTTGGTTTCTACGTCATCGATGTGACGACACTGCCTATCATGACTATAAACCAAGTGATTTTTATTTGGCAGTGACGGAATGTGATTCACCATTTAAAAACACTGTATGTGATATTGCTTCAAATAGACAGATTGAAACACGTGAATTTTATAATATGAATGTAAATAGTATCATTGACTATACAAAGAGATATAACAAGAGTGAAGTTACATTATACTGTAGAAAATGTGACCCTGACTTTGCAGTCAATCAAGATCAATATACAGTGAATCCAAATGATTTACCGGCACTAGTGGTTCACAACAGTTACCTATACATCGAAGAAGAAGAAATCTAAAGTGAAGATTTAAAGACATTGTTGTATATATACATTTTATTAATAAACAAATTCACAAACATTTTTAAGCACTTTACTCTTAGGGCACTGAAATTTATATTATACAGGTCTGAGAGGATATTTTCCACTAGAAAGTCGTTCAGGCGTGTATTGTCTACATAAATGTTGAGAAACTGCTTGTAAGTATGTCCGCGACATCGGAACACAAAATATAGTAGTGCATGGAAGCCACAGCTTTAGTCGTCAGATCCTGCACTCTCCCCTGATTTTGAATAATAGTTTTCCCACTGCTCTCAATATAGCTGCTGATGTGGGGTGTGTAGAATGTATAGGGTAGACCAAGAGGATCAAAATATTCAGTCGTCTTCATTGTTTGAAAGATGCACTGCCAATGACCCGTCAGCACAGTCGACGGACTGCTATTAACAATAATTAAGGTATTATTACCACTTTGAACTTTTCCAAGGAAGTCCGAGGGCAGACAATAGGATTTGTACTGGTACATGTAGGGATCCATATTAAATACATTGATTATTTGACTGGTGTTCATGGTACCAAGTCTAGTAAAACACTACCTTCGGGAGTGATTTCCCAATAGGTTACATATTGATTTAGTGAGATTAGTGCAATACTCTCAGCCAATGGGTTGGCAAATGTACACTCTAAACGCACACTCCCCGTACGTACTATACTCATATCCTGCGTGCAAGACAAATCCAATACAATGATACCATGTGTTTTAGCAAACATTTCTTCGGTTATACCATTTTCAAATAGTTGCGAATCATGATCTAGGGTTTGCATGGTCAACTCATACAATGTTCTATAGGATTTATCAAAAGATAGATTGTAGAGTGGGATGCCGTTTACTTTGCACACAAGAGATAAAAGTCCAAACATCTCGAATTTATGTGGACATCCAGTCCACGATCCTATTGCACTAGCGCTTTTTACAAATGCCAAAGCAAGCTTTGACGGAATTTCGCCATTGATAAAGGATGAGTCGTGAAGGTGCGTGACCCCTTGGCAATGTGACGTTGACTGGTGATTGTATGAGGAACAAGTAGTTTTATATTATTTCCACTGGCTCTCAGTTTTTCAACTGCCAAAGCAACAGAACTCATAACTTGTTGTTTGCGTACATGAAGTATTGCCGAGGTGAGGGAGAGAGTTACATCAGGATTTGCAGCAAATTCTTTTCTCAATATGAAAGATGATGGAGCCAGTGTTAATTTTATATCCACTTAAAACTTTGGTGGCAGGCATTTGGGTGTATTAAATCTTTCGTGGTATATTTTTCCAACTAGATCTAAATCACTGGCTGTAGCATTTTTAAGTTCATCTGTACTATCAGTATTAGTAATATATTCATATTCATTGGAGGTGCCTCTCAATTCCTTGTATGACTTGGGTGTCATCAGCATGAATTGCTTATAGCTTGTATAATTCGTGAGATTTTTGTTTGTGCTCACCAAGATACCATTCATCTAGACACTGATTTGACGAAATAAATTATGTACTATACAATTTTCATAGGTATTCTATCACCAAGAATAAACATTATACGGTTGGCTTTTTGAACTTTTATTTGTAAATCTATATCTGTCCGTAAAGTAGTCTTCATTGGAATAAATTTGGAAGTGGATATTATCGGAGAGAGGTTGTTGAGGATAAAATTGTTCATAGTATCCATGTTTTACACTCACATCTACATTTTCTGCATTGAATAGATTCAATGAGGCGGTGATTGAAGGTTGAGAATCCTTATGCCGTAGGTAGGACATCTTAGGAAAAGAAATCTAGTGTCGATCTAACAATTCTCTTCCTGGGGCTTCTTCTTCTTCTACATTTGTTTACACTACGTCTCGGTTTTTTTCTTCTTTTCTATGACAGGGGTGATATCTTTCGTTTCTAACCTAAGTAGAGACTGATGAGCGATGCATTGTTTCTCGACCCTTTTAAACCTTTTCCATTTTGTTTCAATTTCTCGCCAGGAGTTTGCGCACTGGACCTAAGATTTTTCGAAGCACTTTTTTTAAAATCCTTGCCAGAGCCCCAATCGTATAGTGTAGAGGATGCAAAATCTGTTGCATCCGGTACAAGATGTTTTCTAGCCAGAGGTAGTGTAGAGCGAAACAGCTTAACAAACCAACTGCCAAGACCATAGCCAGACATTGTAGTAAGCCCTTTGTAATAGTCCATTTCATTGCCTTGTTGTCTTAGGCCAAGAGTATTAACATAGCAGTCTATAACAGGACAAATGAATGTCACTTTTCTATTAGACATCTTGTTGTTGTTGAATGATGGGTCGAAAATGGTATGTAATCACAGCCAAACCTTTTGAAATTTCTAGAGGATCACCTAATTCAGTTCTTATTATTAACTGACAGAGTTCCAAATAGGAAGTGTTTACGGGAATATACTGAAGATGCTTTATATTGTAGTGGTGAATATGTTTTTGATTGGTTTTTTGTTCAAGAACCCGTAGCAGGGGAACATTTGAATTACCAACCCGGGATGTTTCCACAAATGAAGCGTAGAGAAATATACATGTGTCCGTGGAGAAGGCAGGCGGGTAGTCAGCAAAAATGAAATTAGTGTTTCCGGCACTTTTACCGTTGATTATATTGAGCTTAAATCCAGGAACATCCTTTAGATTATCATTGAGAATATCCTTTTCATTGCCAATAGGTGAACTAATGTAGATATTGCCCTCCTCCTTTGAATAGTTGAAATGAAAAGCTCCTTTTTTACGAGCGGAAATTCTTTTATTAATAGAACGACATAAATTATTAATACAGGTGAGTTCCTCGTAGGGTAATTCAATACATGGATAATCCATCCAATTGGTCCTTTGAATTTGTTCTTGATCACCTGAGGGTGGTGGTGGCCAATCATAGGGTCTAATTTTTATTTCATATTTAGGATCTTTTCTCAGGATGTCGTAGGTATTTTATACAGTCGACAAGAGCCACTTCATACTTTCCATTGTCGTCGAATTTGATGGTGGGAGAGATTTTCGTCCAGAAATCACTTGTTCTATTCAAGTCATTGTAGAGAGGATCAGAAACATTGGACATGAAAGTTACATAGAAATCATTGGGCATTGTTATATCTTCAGCACTAACCCAAGAATCAAAATCAGAGTTGTATCCTAGCCAGCCAACAAGCAACTGTCTCTGGCCACTACGAGTACGACTCTTTAATATCTTTTCAATTTGGTAAATTTCGCTAGTGTTTCTAACTTTTTGCAGTTCATATTCATAAAACCGCCGAGAATATCATCATCTTTAGTGTCTCACAGTCGATATGTCGTGGGTTCGGTGTCCAGGATTTTGGACACTTTAAAAAGTTCAATGCTCCATAAATAATTCCCCTTTTCAAAAATATTGGCGGTTCTATTATTTCGAACAGTATCACCAACATTGAATTTCTTCTTCACATTTCTTTTTCTTTTTCACCATTGGAATATTGCTTTAGAAAAGCATCAAATGTATTTTCAATGCAATGAACTTCCTGACGGCTTGAGTTGGACAGAGATCGATGGTTATATATCCGCATGATTTTATCTAAATCATGAATAAAAGCAGATGTATTTTTCAGTGTACAATATCTTGAAATTAATAGACGAATCGTTCTTATCAATCGTTCAGCCAATGCAGCCTTTATCGGGCTGTGACTATGATAAAGTGTTGTATTATTTTTCAATAGAACCTTTTGAACATGGGGATAAACAAATTTGCTACCGCGGTCCGATTGAATTTTTGTATAGCAATCCTGGTCAATAATATTTTCTAAAGCCTGAGAAACCTCAACACATCTCTTTGACCATAATGTAACGACACAGGCTGAATGACTAAAGATACTGATTGCCACTAGAATATATTTGTAGGGATCTTTTGACGTCGTTGAATCGTGTCTAGAGTTAAGAGATCTGCTTGCATTACATGCATTGGGAAAAAGGCTTTAGTTTGTCAATATTGTTCGCCACGAAGCCTGCGATTCCGATGCAGTTTGTAACTCGGTTCATTCTGTAGATACTCTTTTGCTTTTTTTAATGTGCTGCCAGAGACAACCTTAGAAAGAGTGGTGGGGGAACTTAAACTTCCCGCTTCATCAATATTTTCATAGACATGTTTCAGAGCTTCAACCATTTTGAACGCAAACACGTAGTGTAATCTCCACTCCCCTTTTGCACACTGGATGGTGAACTAATCCGTCTTCGCTTTTGACTAGCAGCCACAGGTTTTATAAAATCATTGCTGCTGCTGCTGCTGCTGCTAGTATTTTCCAATATTGAATTTTCTTCTTTTATAAATGTTGGTAGCGTTAGCGTTTTCGGAGGACTATATTCTTTTAGTTTTTTTTTTGATTTGCTTATTGCCAATAAGACTTTTGGGAAAGTTTGATGCATTTAGAAAGACGTATAGATTATTGTCAAATGATAAAAGTCCTTTACAATTTGTAACCATATCACAAATTAAATCAACTAGATTATAAATTTTTCCCTGAATTATAATTCGTTTCCCTGTGCTATCACCACCAGTTTCCAACATGAGATATGATAATACTCTTTTACTCTGTTTTCGATATGGTCACTGGCAATAGGCTTACAATTGTTGTCACTATTGAATTCAATTCCTTCTCCTTTGATTGCACAGAATATTGAGGAGATGTTTCCTGTTTAGAGGGATCTGTGACGGTAACAGCGGGTCTCTCATGATAGGGTCTATGTTTGTCCACATGTCACAATGCATATTGAAGTAAAAGCAGTTTTTTGTCATCGGCAATATTCTCATCATTATTGAATTTGCTTAGATTGTCTTCAAAATGTTCGACGGGCGAGAGGATAATTTCAAATGGGGTCAATTTATAGGGTTTAGCCATTCTCTAGAGAAAACTGTTTACAAGTCCTGCAATTATTGGCAGTAAAAGTGTAAAAAAGCTACCGCCCGCTTGAAGGAGACGTTTTCTTTTAAAAAATTTTCTCTTGTTTTTGCAAGCCAAGGCGCGTACAGTGGAACGATGTTGCTTTGTCTGTTGTCTAAAACCTTCTGGCAAGTGTGCCTTGTTCTCAGTTAAAATTAAACAAAGCTCAGATATTAGATTAATAAAAATCATTGTCAACACTATGTTTGAGTATGGCCTTCCTGAGTGGAGGTTTTGAAGTGCCTAAAACGGAAAATAAATGCCGTTGTTCGTGTAGTTTTTTCAGTGTCATGATGGCGACTAATAGCTTTTTCTACTGTTCACTGGAAGATATACGGTAATTTCATTGTCGAAAATGTCGGTGACTACACGCAGATCCTCAGGTGTGCTCTGATTAAGATCTAGCAAACTGTAGCCGTATGGCTTATTTATCGCCTGAGTGTACGCACACAGCAGAAACTTAGGGGCACCTGGATATATTTGCTTATTGAGAGTTATTAGCGAGCTAGAATCACGAACAGCTCAATAGATAATATAGATGGTGCAATTCAAAGCAAGGTTTCTCATACATTTGCTCTAATGAAACAGATTGTGTAGAACTAGGGTTATGGAAATCTGTTCATGATGATTGTGAACGGTGAACAGCTGTAGCATTTCCTGTGAGATCTGTTCAATGGATTCAGCCAAATCATCAATAATCATCCACGAGTTTGGTTCAATACTATTGAAAACATCAAGTCCCCGTATGCATTGTATTGGTATGGGTGTGGCAATAACTTTTATTTGATCATAGGACTCCTGCTAAATACTATAGCAATAATAAATTTTCTTTGGTTTTTCCAAAAACATTTTATTACAATGTTGAATTATTTTAGCTAAAAGTGTTGTTTTCCCCTATATTGATGGACCACACAGAAACGATCTGAAGGGTGTTTTAAATTTATACATGCTGCTGCTGCTGCTATTGACAACAGTCGGATTACAACTAACCGTAAATCATACTTATTCAATGAATAAGTACTAATAATTTTCCCATAGATTTATCTAGTACATTAACAAGATCAACAAAAAAAATATTTCATTGGTCATTTATTCGACATGAAAACTCTATTTGTTCAACTTGAACAACATAAAAAAAAACACTTGTTCAAACATTATTAAGATAAAAAATAAGACTTCTGTTCAAACATGAACAACATAAAAATGACACTTGTTCAAAAATGAACAACATAAAAATGAAAATTGTTCAAACATCATTAAGATAAAAAAAATTCTGTTTAAACATAAAGAACAACATTTATTATAAAAACAGTTTTGTTTATCATGAACAACAACAACACTTATTGTCATAAAAACACTTTTTTGTTCAGCATCACTATTTGTACAACATCACTTTTTTTTACAGTAGCACACTTTTTGTACAGTAGCACACTTTTTGTACAATAGCACTTTAAAAAAAACACTTGGAACATTAACAGTTGAATATTATGAATTTAAAAGATCCGTCCACCCTCCGGCGAGCCGCGGGGCCGGCCGCGGGCGGGACCCCCCCGAGAGCCGTGGGCCGAAAGCCGGCTGCGCCCAGGAACCTCCCCCCATCCCCGTGGGGAAAAATGTATACAATAATCGTCGTCACTGCTGCTGCTACTGGTTAGGTTGGGTTTAGGTTAGGTTTGGGTTGAGTTAGGTTCGGTTAGAGTCAAACTCAGGTTAATTTATCCAGACCAAGTTGATTGTGATAGTCTATGCATTCAACCCGGTCTGAAATACAGTAGTGGCCGTGGGGTAGTACACTTACACCATTCTCGAGCAAAAAGACTTTGTCAGATATGCATGACATTGCATTCTTTTCCACTCTTACAGTATAATTTCTATACTGTAGAGAGCGAATTGCAAGCACTTGTGCTCTCGGAACTAGGCTACTCTCTACACAGTCTCTGTACATACTTATGTTGAAATTGTTCTTTACAAAATGTGTAGGCACCCCTTTACACGCCTGCTTTACATCCCTATTATGTGTTTCCACGCAATAAACTTTAGGAGAACACCCCCCTGGATATCAAATCACTCCCCGTCTCTGATTTTAATCTTAGTAGTTGGTTGGGGCTTGACGTTTCACCAACTTGGGGTAGAGGGACGGATTTCAGTTGGTGAAATCCATCCGCGAGCTAATGTTTTCCCCATTTTCTAAATCTCCCAATAAATCTCCGGTTTTTACCTTTAACAGCAGAGAATCTGTATCCTCATAGTAAACTTGAACCTCTCCCTCCCTGGGCTATTGCACCTTGCACACATTGTAAAAAAATGACAACATGAGCTTTTTGGAAATTTCAAGTACTGAACTACCTCCTGCTATATTCTTGTTCAGTACCACATTTCTCTTTTTCCTGTACTGAAGAACCATGCCAGCCTCTATGCTCGTGAACGTTGTAAAATTGGGGTCAGCAATAATTCGTGCACACTCTTGAGGGTCAGTCACGACGTCACAACGAGATCTGTTCCGTACGCTTTCACACATTTTGCCAAACGCTGAATTTAGAATGAGTTTGTAAATTTCCTTCTCTACTTTGGTGTTTGCCTGAGAGCGTTTATCAACAAAAGTGTCAATAAACGTCTTTGAGTATGGTTTTTGATTGAATTGTAGGACCCTATGTATTTTGGTGATCTTGAAACCATTGTTCACCATCCAGTGCAAAAGCACATGATGAACAACGATATTCTCTTTAGGGTCCAACTCTGCAATCAAGTTTTGCTTAGAGGGGGTTCAGTGCATCCCCATATCCTCAACCAAAGATCAATTGTAGGGGCTCAGCGAGTCCCTGGTCACTGGTCGATTGATACGGGGAAAAACAAAATCTCTGACTGAATCATGAAGCGCCAATGGAATATGCCCGTCAATTTCAAAGAACCATCCTTGTGGACCATTGTCCTCGACGGTGTTAATGTCGGGGAACTCACAAGGATTCTCAAGTCATTTATAGTTCACACACGGCAAAGAGTAGTGAGACATTGCCGAGGGGTACAATGAGTTCATGTCCAAGAACACTGCATTTGACTTTGCACCGATGCTGTTTTGTCCGCTTGGATCGGTTGTCAAAACGCGATCCCCATGAAAAACATACCCACCCCGCATTGATATTTTTACAAAATTGTGTTGATACAAAAAAGTTATTAATCCGATTTACTCCCAACAAATTTTTAAAATCAAGTCCATAACCAACTGTGGCGTGGAAAAATAATAGCCTATATCTAGTCCAAACTCTGAATAGATTTGGTCTGTGTTCTTGCAGACATTATCTAACAGAGTTTAAACGTCACTGGCCAAGTACAGTCTACAATAATCCCACCCATTTTTAAAATTCACCTTAGACCACACCTTCTTGGCAAATTCGTATTCCTCGGTTGTGCATTCACTGTTGGTGAGTGAACTATAGAAAGCTTCAATTGGAGGAAGTTTCACCTCGCTTAAGCGAGCGCCAGAACAGTAATATTCGTATGCATATACACCTTTACAGGTCAATAGGTCATACATTTCACTGTCTGGAAAGTGCTGTTTAAGCAAAGGATAACTATCAAAATTGTCGCTTTTCTGCACTTGAATCAATTGACTCAATGCCTTAGGAAAAAAACTAAAAGAATCTAAAAATCTGACTTTATTCCAGCACGTATGCCCATTATTTACTACCTGCCATTTCAGCTCGAGAAGCACCAACTTCTCGGCCGATTTGGGAATGATGTTGTAGGTAAATGAATTATTTACCCATGGACTATCTACTCCCCCTCCCTCCCTGTGCATACGTGACAGTGCCGGTTAAATAAATTTTAAATCATAATTTGAATTATGAATAAAAACTGGAATAAAAAACAGCTGGCTAACGTTTAAGTTACACGATTGATGCGCAACCCCTCTAAAATTACTACCCCCAGAGGATATTTCTTGCCACAAGTGATTATAGTCTCTGAGTTTCCCCTTCCCCCCTCTTTTCCCTCTAGTCCCCTTATCCCCCTCTTCAAACTCCCCCTTACAAACCCAACATATTTTTTTATTTTTAATCTCGAGACGATCCTCTGCAGACAGCACCATAGGGTAATGCGTATTTCTCAAACGAGAAATATCGCTATTAGCGGTGCCAATTAATTTAGTCAGTGCATTGACCATATACTCTCCCTCATCCAACGTTTCAACTATTTCTAACAACTGCATAATGTTAGAACTGTTTCTTTGCGCCTGGGCTTAGGAAACTGCAATAGCTTGATGTTCTTTGATTCGGTTCGGAAATCGAAGATTGTTCACTTCCACTAACTTCGCTTCACAATCCAACGAGATTCTATAGCTCTGGAGGAGGGTGTTTTGAAAATTTTTAAAACGTAAAATAGCCCTATCCCCTGAAACTGTTTCCACCGACTGGTAGCCACTGACTGGTACAATGCTTCATATGATCCCGTAGTTTTAAATCGCTACGGAATTGTGACAGGCATGTTGGACAGTAGAAACGTACCCCTAGATCCCTACCACCCCCCAGAACTCTACTGATGTCTGTAATTGGGTTAAAATGGCCAATTGAATTGGGGTCACTAGGTGGTGTGTATAAAAGCCATACCCAGTGTCTCACCAATTCAATCAACGGGCCACTTACTGTGAAAACCACCCCCTTCTTTTTAGAACGAACCCCATCTTCAAATTCAGTTTATACTGAACCACAGTAACGCCGATATTTAAATGGGCATTGGCCTTTACAAACATATCAATAGACCTGAGCGTTACTGGGTATTTTCCCTCTAAACAAGAAAAATCTACAATGGTAAAATCGGACCCCTTCTTCCCATGTCCAGCCCAATCGTCTAAATTCGTCTTGGTAGCGTCATCTGCTAGAGGCTCGAATGCTGATATGAGGAAAGCGTACTTGAAACATTTTTGACCTGCTTCAAAACAGATTCGCTGGACACCTTGACAACCTTCTAAATTGTGATTATATTTTAAAACTATTGCCCTTGGCCCACCTGCCCCCCTCTTAAAATAAAATATTTTTTAAAGTTACAGATATTAACGCTTAAATTTTCACCATAAAGAACTACAGACCCACTCCCATTTTCGTTATAATTCTCAAGATGCGTAATAATATGGCCTATCCACTCTGAAAAAACACCCTCAAAATTCTCTAAACTTGGATAGTTCAGTCGCATCTCGGTATGTACATAATGATGATAAACCTCACTTTTTCCCTCATTTAAATAAAACATCTTTAAAACAATAGAAACCTTAATTGAATCCCTACCTCCTCCCCACAACTGAATTTGGTTTTCTAGCAGTGCACAAATTCTATCTACATATTCATGAACAATTTCTACAGGGTCAAACACAAAATTACCATTCAAAAGCAAATTAAATGGGTCTCCAAAAGTTGCAGTGTAAACAACTATCGTATTTAAAATTGAGTTTGAGAGTTGAAACTCAGGGAATAAAGTAAATTGGATATTACCTCCCTCCTCCTCCTCCCCGTCTTGTATATTATCACCACCCCCTCCCCCACATTGTTTAATAATAGGGCTATGGGAAGCCACTTCGGTTGTTTGAAGTGGAAGTATGTTATCAGTGGGGGGATGGTTCCCTGTTAAATCCCGGGTAGAATCCTCTAAATTCTGTAATGTGTTTGGACTTAGCAAAGGTAAGTCCCCCTGGTCAACTGCGCTATAATCAACATTAAAATAATCAGTTAAAAAATCATTAGCATTAAACGGTATTTCATTAATGATACATTGCAAAGACATTTCATTGTCACAAAATTCCACAGGCACGTCTTCTCCTTCTCTAATTGACGAGCAGGGGGGAGATTGCGAAAAAGGAACCAGAACAACCTATAAAAGAAAAATAGCTTATTTTCAAAGTGTCTAAATCACCCTATTTTTAAAAAATTGGATTATTATTTAAAAACGCGCTTAGCAGTAGCATTTAGTTCCCTACTCTATATATTCTGAAAGTACCAACTTAATACAATCTAAAAGATGACATAGAAGGTTTTGATTTTGTTCAAACAACTCCTCCAAAAAATAATTCATATTAATACTCTTTATCTGCTTTGAAAAAACCACGGTCTTTACTTGATAGCCTATCCCTTTCTGGCCATACAGTTTATAATGCAAAGATTTTGCTATGAGGAAATTATGTCCGGGATATAGTAGCTTTTTTGGCTTCACTATGAGAATTCAGCAGACTGAATGTATACAATAATTGATATGTTTTAAAAGGGGGAACAATGTCTTTTAATATCTCTCACACGCTTTTACTGTGATGAAATGAATCGATTGTTGGAAGGCCCCTTAAAACTAAAATATTCTAGTGAAAAATTGCTTTTGAGATAAAAAGACTCTCTAACACTAAACTAGAAATTAGCTAAATATGTTATTATGAGGTTGAAAAGATAGCGAAGATGTCTACAGTAGGCAGAGAAAATAAGGTGATAGAAAAAAGAGCGGTTTCTTTGACAGTTAAAAAAATTACATTATATCTAGGTATCTCTGAGGGAGGGGGGATCAGAGAAATTTAAAACAAGGGGTGTGGAGGGGGATTATAGAGAAAATAACATTTTAATATATCTGACACACTTTTACAGTGTTGAAAAATGGGTTTGTTTAGATATTTCTATAACCAGGTAAAAATGTTCTCATTTTTATATTCCGGCTGGACTTGTGTGCCTGAAGGCCCTGGTGAAGCATGCTGGAGGGCAAAATCCTGACCTTGTGTAGGTGGGGCAGCTCTTGAAGGCCTGGGCAACGCATGATGGAGGGTGGACGGGCCGGCGGCGTTATGTTCTTGCACAGATTGGGCTGCGGCTTGTGCAGCAGGGCCAGTGACGGTACGGACCTGTGCAGTCGAGCCAGCGATGTCACAGGCTTGCATAGATGCGGCGAAGGTGATGTCACTGGTAGGTTGCATTGGTTCCTGATTGGATTGGACTTGGGCAGGCATCACTTGTCTGGAGGGCTTCGGCCAGCGACCATACTGCGCAACTGTCGCCTTCGCGGGGGTTTTATTATTACTCCTTGCTCTCTTTTCAGGTGGAGGTGCACATTCTTCATAACTGTCCTTAAAAAAAAGAAAAAATTTAGTATTGAAATAATTTTCCTCTTTTTTACAGAAGAAAAATTAGTACCCCCCACCCCCCTAACCATAATTTTGTCTAGAAAGCATTTATCACAAAGAAGCCCCCTCCCCCCGTTTTCAGTAAAGCAAAAAGTAAAAATTTGTGAGAAATATACTTGGTTCAGGAATCAAATGCTATTCAATTTACGCATAATAAAAATATGTATTCTTTTTCTTAGAAACCCCAACCCTCTTACTTTTCACTCGAAGAAACACCTTGTTTTCACTTTACAATGAAGGTGTTAGAAGCGAGGCATTCCAACCCTAAACCTCCCCATACGAACACCGAGTACTCAAAATGGAAAATGAATATTACATGAAACTGACATCCATCCCCCTCCTAAAAATACCCCCCCCTCTTTTTACAGAAGAAAGTCCCTCTCCCTTTTCAGTAAAGCAAAAGTCAAATTTGCAATGAAGAAGCTATGATGTTAATTTGATCAAAAGTATCCTTTTTTCTGTGAAACCTTTGACTAAGCCGCTAACATAAGGATTGAGAGGCCGGATGTACTTTAAAAGGGTGACAGTAATTATCAGCTATTTAAAACTTCACGGAAATGCTTAAGTCAAACCAGAGTGGCTTAATAGCTACGGGATAGACAGAAAGCTGGCTGTCAAAAGAATAGCTCAAAAAACATATTTATTTATATTAGAAGAATTAAAGTAATAAACACCGGGGGGTGTGCCGGGGGGAGGTTAGGTTGACAAGGTAAAAAAGAACATATTTTAAGCTTTCTAGCGAGTATAAACAGTATATAGTGGAGTGTGTATTGTGTGTGGGGGGGGAGGAGGTTATCTGAATTTGAATATACTGGAGGGGCTACTATATAAAATGTTTTTATTTGAAAATAAAGAATGAAAATTTACTAAACAGAACTCACATTGTTAATCGATGTATCCAGAGTATCCAAATCAATAATATTCGATGTTTTATCCATAGTGTCACAGAGCTTTCTGAATGTTTAATCATAACGCATGTCCGTTATATACGAAATCTCAAGGGCAAATTGTGATGTAATGGGAAACCATATGTAACTGACTCTCTGATTGGCTTAGAGAAAGACATCTTATGTAACCGGCTCATTGATTGGCTTAGAAGGGGACACGTGATCATGTTTCCCGTTATCAGATCAATACATTCTCCCCACCGATTATGTAATCAATTTCTCAGACATTTAGTTCCCCTTCTATTATGCAATCATTTTCTCAGAAATTTAGCTCCCCTTCGATTACGCAATCAATTTCTCAGAAATTCACTTGTCCTAGTCAATTACACAATCAATTTCTCGGAAATTCACTTTCCCCTCGGTTACGCAATCAATTTCTCGGAAATCCATTTCCCCCTTGGTTACGCAATCAATTTCTCGGAAATCCACTTCCCCCTCGGTTACGCAATCAATTTCTCGGAAATCCATTTCCCCCTCGGTTACGCAATCAATTTCTCGGAAATCCATTTCCCCCTCGGTTACGCAATCAATTTCTCAGAAATCCTCTCCCCTTCGATTACGCAATCAATTTCTCGGAAATCCATTTCCCCCTCGGTTACGGAATCAATTTCTCGGAAATCCATTTCCCCCCTCTTGTCCTAGATCAATACATTTTCCCCACCGTTAATTCGCATGTGCAAACTTCACTCCGGAGACAATACGCTTGGAAACAATAAATAAATCGACCTTGAAAAAAGAGGTGTCATTGACCCCATTAGAATCAATAAACCATGAAAATACATCAAAGTGAGAAAAATCCTGTTTTTTCATTCTCAGTGAGAAAAACCATAAAAACATGCATAAATTATGTACTCGTCGCGCTGGTACCCCCTTTTCTACTGATGTAAATGAAACCTAATTTTATAATTGCGAATCTGAACCCGTTTAACTGAATCCATGTTCAACAGAATTTCTGATTTTTACATAACCTCCCTTTGTCTCAGCCCTCATGCAACCCAGGGGAACCCAGGGGACATTTTTCAGCAAAAATACAAAACACGAAAAGGGGGAAATTCTATTTTGAGAATTAGTTAAAAAAAAACTTTTTCTGCAAAATAAATTTTTCAAAGAAAAGTAAGGGACTCCATTAAACAAAAAATTAGCAAAAATAAAATCAAATAATGTACCAAGCGTGAAACTACCACAAATCAGCATCGATGAATAAATGAAACCCAAAACGAACAGAAATTACAATGAATAACCGAGTCAAACTCAAAACGAGCAGAAATTAATATAAGTTGGGCTAAAGCTTCCCAAGGCCAGAATATAATTTGCATTTTACTGGAAAAAATATAAATGTTTTTAATTTTATAACTTTAATAAATCAAATAATAATAACATTTCGATTACTAAATATCAGTATATGCATATTAAACTATATTTTCTTTTTTTAAGAATTTATAGTTTGGCCTACTATTTACATGCTGGTGAAAAATTTTCTGTAATCTTTAATAACATGCACCCTTTTATAAATCTGGACACGAATAGTACTGTTTAATTTAGTTTCATACCTCCTCTAGTTGACTTGAAATAGTAAACTTAATACCATTCGCAAAAAAAACTGTTTACTTTCTTTGATAGCTTAGATACACTCACGCTATTTTGATTTGGATAAATTTTAAGAGCAGAAGTAGCCCCGAAAGTTTGAACATAATACACTCAGTCGTTCTTGGGATACTGCTGAGATGCCTTATTGGGAATTAGCATTAACACAGGGCACCTTGATTTACTCATTTAGTTTTTAAACTTAATGGGCATATAGGAGGGTGGGTGAGGGAGGGGGATTAGTTGCTCTCCAATCACTTATTACTATGAAAAAGGGCATCAGTCCTTTCTATTTTCAATCGAATTAGCCCTTTTTGAAGTTCCCACGACAACTCCTTCGATACGAAATGCCCTGGTCTAAACAACAACAACAACAAGAAAAATAATACATTATACCCACATCGACCTTTACTATAAAAATGTCAAGCCTTTCAATCACTTTCGACTATTAAAAAGGGCACTAGGCCTTTCGATTTCCAATCGAATGATCCCTTTTTGAGTTTTTACCACAACGCTTTCTATAAATACTTTATATGCCCCCAGGGAATAATATACAGCCCTTACCCTAAGGGCTGTTCGGATGGTGGTCATCCTCTGAGACCTACTTTCCAGAACTTTAAACTACTTTAAACAAAATGGCTATCTCTAAATTTTTATTGGATGTGTTTGGGGAAATGGTGGACGTGAGAGGGGCATTAGTCGCTCTCCAATCACTTTAAACTATTAATAAAGGCACTAGCCCTTTCAATTTCCAATCAAATGATCCCTTTTGAAGTTTGTACGACAACGCTTTCCATAAAAACCGTATATGCTCCCAGGGTAAAACTTACAATCCTTGCCCTGAGGGCTGGGGGGGGGGGGTGGTTGTCATTCTCAAAGACCAAATTTCCAGAACTTTTAACTAATTTGAAAAAAAATGGCTATCTTAAAATGTTGATTGGATGTGTTCGGATACATGGTGGGCGCGAGAGGGGGGTTAATTACCCTTCAATAATTTTCGACTATTAAAAAGGGAACTAGCCCTCTCATTTTACAATTGAATGAGCCCCTTTTGAAGTTTTTACGACAACTCTATCTATAAAAACCTTATATGCCCCCAGGGCATAGCTTGCAACCTTTGCCCTGGGGGCTCTGAGAGGTTGGTTATCCTTGAATACATAATTTCCAGAACTTTCAACTACGTTGAACGAAATGGCTATCTCTAAACTTTGATTGAACGTTTTTGGTGAAGTGGTGGGCGTGAGATGTGGGGTTAATTACTCTCCACTCACTTTAAAAGGGCAACTTCAATTTTTAATCAAATGAGCCCTTTCTTAAATTTCTACGATAACTTTCTATATAAACCTTTTATACCCCCAGGTCATAACTTACAACCCTTAAACTGAGGGCTCTGAGGGGGCTATCATCCTAAAAGACCTAGTTTCCAGAACTTTCAACTACGTTGAGCAAAATCCATATCTCAAAATTTAGATTGGATGTGTTTGGGAAAATGGTGGGCATAAGAGGGGGGTTAGTTGCCCCTCAATCACTTTCGACTATTAAAAAGGCCACTAGCCCTTCCAATTTCCAATTGAAGGAGCCCTTTTTGAAGTTTCTACAACGTTGTTTTCTATAAAAAACCTTATATGTCCCCAGGGCATAACTTACAACCTTTGCCCTGAGGGCTATGGGGGGGGGGAGGGGTTGTCATCCTCAAAGACCTAATTTCCAAAACTTCCAACTACGTTGAATAAAATGGCTATCTAAAAATTTTGATTGGATGTGTTTGGTGACAAGGGCGTGAGAGGGGGCTAGTTACCCTCAAATCACTTTCGACTATTAAAAAGGGCGCTAGCCCTTTGAATTTCAAATCGAATGAGCCCTTTTTCAAGTTTCTACGACAAAGATTTAAATGAAAACCTTATAAGCCCCCAGGGAATAATTTATAACCCTTGCCCTGAAGACTGTGGGGGAGTGTCCTGCTCAAAGTTATAATTTCCTGAACTTAAAACTGCGTAAAACAAAATGGCTATCTAAAAATTTTGATTGGATGTGTTTGGGGAAATGGTGGGCGTGGAAGGGGTGTTAGTTTTCTTCCAATCACTTTCGACTATTAAAAAGGGCACTAGCCATTTCCCTTTCCAATCGAATGAGCCCTTTTTGAAGTTTCGACGACAACACGATCAATAAAAGCCTTATAGGGCCCCAGGGCATAACTTACAACCCTTGCCCTGTGGGCTGTGGGCGGGGGAGGGCTGTGGGGGATGTCATCCTCAAAGACGTAATTTGAAGAGCTTATAACTACGTTGAATAAAATGGATATCTCAAAATTTTGATTGGATTTGCTTGGGGAAAAGGTGGGTGTGAGAGGGGGCTTAGTTGCCCTCCAATCACTTTTGACTATTAAAAAGGGCTCTAGCACTTTGAATTTCTAATCAAATGAGTCCTTTTTGAAGTTTCTACGACAACGCATTGTGTTAGAACCTTATATGCCCACTGGGCATAACTTACAACTCTTGCTCTGAGGGCTCTGGGGGGGTGTGTTACTCAATAACATAATTTCTATCTAGAAATCAAATACGCTAAACAAAATGACTATCTATAAATTTTCGTTTTGGATGTGTTTCGGGAATGGGTGGTTCTGGAAGTGGTGCTAGTTGCCTTCCGATCACTTTTGACTATTAAAAGGGCAAGAGCCACTCAAATTTCCGATTTAAAGGGCCCTTTTTAAAGTTTCTACCACAACTTCTTCGATACAAAGGGCCCTGGTCTAAAAGAAAAAAATAATACATAATACATTGTGCTGAAATTGTTCTTATATGCCCCCTGGGCATAACTTAAAATCCTTGCTCTGAGGGTTGTGGGGTGTCCTCCTCAAAAACACAATTTATATCTGGAAATCAACTACGCTGAACAAAATAGCTATCTCAATATTTTGATTGGATGTGTATAGGGAACTTGTAGGCGTGGAAGGAGTGTTAGTTGCCTTTAAATCACTTTTGACTATTAAAAAGGGCACTAGTCACTCCAATTTCCTGAGGCCTTTTCGAAGTTTCTACGACAACTGCTTCGATACGAAGTGCCCTGGTATGGAAGAAAAAAAAACAAAAGGAATTATACATTGTGCCAGCATCGCTCTTTACTTAGGCAGCACGATTTCGCTGCCTCTGAATTCTTGTTCCCATCTATCCCGCGCACTCCGGGGGAGTTGGGGTCAGTGTTTACTCATTCCGAGGATGACATCCGGACTTCGACTAGGCGATAAAGGAGGTTTAAAAAATGGTCTTACTCAAGATAACTTAAAATGTAGTATTAATAGGGAAATTATCATAGAACTTCTAGAACATGCCATCCCCTGACGTCACAGCATCCCCTTTTTCTAGCGCTCAGCGAGCAAGATTCCCATCTCTGGCACCCAAGATTCCAGGTGTTCTATTATTTCTTCTATATTGCCAAGATTCCCATCCATTCTTATCATATTGTTTTTCTTGAAGATTCCCAGGATTTTCTTGACCAGGTCTAATATGAATGACGTCAGCGTATCTTTCAAGCTAGACTAAAAGGACCCCATGAGAGTCCAGCACGGCTAACACACGCGGATGCTGTGTAATAACGGCGGTGCACAGCTTCAGCAAAGATACCTAATCGTAGAGTTTGGAAAATTACCTTGCGAGAAGTATAGATACCCAAACCGTTATAATGTATACTTGTGGTCCAGAGCAGAATGGCGTTGACACACTGTTTTCACACTCATACCAGCCCTAATCACTCCACTCCCCATCGAGATCCAACTGACGCCAGCCCCCTAGGGCATTTTTAATCTTATCACTCCGAAAATAAACTTCCGGAATTACATTAAACATTATATGTTTGAAAACAGAGAACTCGCCCCCCTTTCTTTACTACTGTTTGATACTCTAAGCATTTCACCTCACAATGCCAGACTATTACTGTCCCTGTGACATACCACCGCAGTCGTCCCATCTCCTCTAAAACACTTTTTAAACATTTCTTGTTAAAAGTTTTACTTCAACTCCTTCATTCGGGTTTTCGCAAGCAATTCACGCCACAGTAACACGTCGTAACCACTGTCTAGCACCCCTATGACACCCCTTTACTATCAACCCCATCTTCACAAAACATTTTTCAAACATTTCTAGTTAAAAATTTTACGTCAAGTCATTCATTCGGGTTTTTGAAAGCAAGTCCCACTACAGTACCACACTATTACTGCCCCTACAAAACCCCGCTGTCATCACCGCATCCCCCAAAACACTTTTCAAACTTTTATTGTTAAAAGTTTTACTTCAAGTCATTCATTCGGGTTTTGTAAGCAATTCACCCCACAGCACCACTCTATTACTGCCCCTACAACACCCCTCTGTCATCGCCCATCTCCCCCAAAACACTTTTCAGACATTTCTTGTTAAAATTCTTCTTCAAGTCATACTTTTAACAAGAGATGTCTGAAAAGTGTTTGGGGGATGGGGCGATGACAGAGGGGTTTTGTAGGGACAGTAATAGTGTCTTACTGTGGCGTGACTTGCTTGCAAAAACCCGAATAAATGACTTGAAGTAAAATTTTTAACAAAAAATGTCTGAAAATTGTTTTCAGAAGATGAGTTTGACGGTAGAAGGGTGTCAAAGGGGTGCTAGAAAGCAGTTAGAGCGTGGTACTTTGGCGTGAATTGCTTGAAAAAACCCGAATGAATGAGTTGAAGTAAAACTTTTAACGAAAAGTGTTTAAAAGGGTTTTGGAGGGATTGTGTGGCAACGTCAGAGTTGTGTCCCGGGGCCAGTAATAGTGTGGTATTGTGAAGTGAAATGCTTAGAGTATCAAACAGTAGTAAAGAAAGGGGACGAGCTCTTTGTTTTCAAAAATATATTATTTAATGTGATTCCAGAGGTTTATTTTCAGAGTGAGAAGATTGAAAGAGGGGGGGGATGTTTATTTCCATAAAAGTCCTTCAAAAATACCTCTTAATATGGTTTAAATATACCACTAATATCAGGTCACCCGGGGGGAGGGTTGGTGCCATATGGGGATGGACCGGGGTGATGCAATGGCGGTGTGGAGTGTTTTGTGGGCCATCATGATTGGCTTGGGTTGCAAAAAACTTGAATCACGGGATTTAAACACATAATTTTTAATAGGAAATGCCCGAAAAATGTCTTGGTGGAGATGATGTGTTGTCAGGGTTGGGGAAGGGGAGTCCTGTAATGTCATTTTGGGGTGAACTACAGCTTAAAAGTTAATGTGGAGACATTAAGGAATTTTTCCCATGGAAGAGATGAAAACCTAACAGGTACTCAAAGAAATGGATATTTTCCTTAAAAGCTCTTAATATGTTTTAAATTTGCATCTAATACCAACCTTATTGTTCCGGTATTGCATGCTAGAGGGGAGGGAGGGGGCAAATTGTCGTGATGGTGTGAAATATAACATCCCACATAAAGATAGGATACATTTCCCCTTTGTATAAACACCTCATCAGAAATTATCTCTGAAAATCAATACTCTCCGGGTTCGCGTCTAATATTGCAGGTACGTTGAAAAATAACGGCTCTTGCTATGGAACACCTGTGACGTCAAAGGGGCTTGTGTTATTTATTGAAAGTATTTCTCTAACACAGATAATTAGGAATGCCTTCTTAGTTTTCACGGCTAGAGCAGTTTCCATTGGAGGAGAATGATCTTTCAAGTCCTGGCGGGGTCAACAACTATAGAAAAAGAAAAAAGAAAAAGAAAAAATATGAAAGGTGTCTCTAGCAAAAAATAAACACCGAAAAAGAAAATGTCTGGAGGCTTTTGGGCGAAAAACTTCAAAATTCTTCTATCTGGTAATAATGGTGGAGTCATCCTTATCTAAGATACACTGATCCTGCATAAATGTGTGCCGCTATTAAGTGAGTGAAAAAACACTTTGGGGGTTTCGGGCGAAAAAAAAGTATTACGTGACAACGTTGCATAATAATTAGGTAAGGTGTGAGCTGTCGTTACGTTACAAGCGGGGATTCCCTCATGGGTTCCTGACGCATGGTGACATAAAATTGCGTCAAGCATATTAGTCCTATCCGTTTAACACGGGGTGTGTCATGACGTCATTGGAGTTCAGAGGGGTGTGTCACGGAGTATTGGCAACTCTGTTCCCTTTAATAGAACCGGTAACCACATTGCGTAGGTGTGACGGTAGCTCCACCTATGTGACCCTTTAAAGGCGAGGGTGTGTCCCGTGGTGTAAATTACGTTTCAAACGGGGGTGTGTACTGTGACGTCAGAGGACTGTCACAGAAGTTCAAAGGGGTGTGTCACATGACTAAACATGTGCCAGAAATCTTGCCTAGAAACAGGGCAGGAATTTTTCTGTCCGCAATCTCGTAGAAATTTCAAGAAAGACTCATTTAATTGGAAATTGAAAGGGCTAGTGCCCTTTTAATAGTGGAAAGAGATTGGTGGGCTAGTAACCCCCCTCTCAGGCCCACCATATCCTCAAACACATCCAATCAAAATTTTGAGATAACCATTTAGTTCAACGTAGTTGAAAGGTCCAGAAATTATTTCTTTGAGGATGGCACTCCACCACAACCCTCAGGGCAAGGGTTGTAGTTTTGCCCTGGGGGCATTTAAGGTTTTTATAGAAAACGTTGTCGTAGAAACTTCAAAAAGGCCGTATTCAGTTGGAAATTTAAAGGGTTAGTGCCCTTTTTAATAGTCAAAAGTGATTGGAGACTAACCCCGCTCTCACGCCCACAATTTCCCCAAACACTTCCAATAAATATTATGATATAGCCATTTTGTTGAACGTAGTTGAAAGGTCCGGAAATCATGTTTTTGAGTATGACAACCCCCTCACAGCCCTCAGGGCGAAGGTTGTAAGTTATACCCTGGGGGCATATAAGGTTTTTATAGAAAGTGCTGTCGTAAAAACTTCAAAAAGGGCTCTTTCGATTGGAAATTGAAAGGGCTAGTGCCCTTTTTAATAGTCGAAAGTGACTAGAGGGCAACTAACTTTCTTCTCGCGCCCACTGTGCCTGTGGGGTTACTAATGTTGCCTTCCAATTACTTTTAACTATTAATTTAAAAAAAACTTTCCGAAAAAAAGTTTTAAAAATAAAAGTAATGGCCTTCATACGATTAAGATCAGAAGATACAAATACAGGTTAATATACATTCTCGCCTTAATCGTGTATAATAATTAAGAATCACTTGAATCCCAAAATAAACCGAAATAAGAAAACGACCCCAACAAAGTCATTCAACAAGCAATAATATAAGTGAACAAATAGATCTCAAAGCGAGTAATGCTTAGATTGAATATGAATAACAAGCTTAAAATAAAAAACAAATATTTTCCTATTGAAGTATAAATGAAACTTAAAACGAACAGAAACTAAATAAACGATCAATGCAAACAAACATACAATAGATATTAATGTAAATTAATAAATAAACCTTAAAAGTATTGAAACTTAGTATTTCTTAAAAAAGTATTTCTTAAAAAATTGAACATGTAAATCAAGCTTGAAACGAACAAAAATCACCACAAACACGAGTTTGGGTGTGACCTCCTTCTCTCACTGTAAAAGTCTAAAACCTACTGCGTCATTCGCGCTTTACTGAAAACTATATGCATCTTGAACAGTATTGGAAAGTATAAACAACATCAAATTGAATATTTGATGAAAAATGACATTAATTGTTGAAAGATCAATCAGTTCAAGAATTTATTTCACTGTAATTGTATTTTTATTTTCAATAGTGTAAGAGCTGGAAAAGAAAATATTTGTAATATAATCCGTTTTAAGTTAAGCGCCGATGACGCAGTAGGCTTTTGGTTGTTTTTTTTACAGTTAGGAAAGGAGGCAGCATCAAAGCACTTGTCTGTAGGGAAACTATATTCGTCTTTAACAACTTTAAAAAGAGCTAATAAATTAAACTGAATATTTTATGTATAATGATATTAATTGCTGAAACCTCATCAGTTCAAAACTTTACTATAATTTTAATGTTTATTTTCAATATTAAGCACAAAAGAAAACATTTGTCATAAAATTGGTTTTCAGTAAAGCGCCAATGATGCAGTAGGTTTTAGACTTTTACAGTGAGAGAAGGAGGTGATACCCAAACTCTTGTTTGTTGTGAGTTTTGTTCGTTTCAAGCTTGATTTGCATATTCAATTTAAGTTTCACTTGTTTTAAGATTTATTTATGAATTTACATTACTATCTTTTGTAGGTTTGTTTGTATTGGTTATTTATTTAATTTCTGTACGTATTGAGTTTCATTTTTACTTCTATTGGAATAATATTTTTTTTCGTTTTAAGCTTGATATTCATTTTCAATCTAAGTACTACACGCCTGAAGATCTATTTATTTCATTTATATTATTACTTGTTTTACGTTTTTGCTATGATTGCTTATTTAATTTCTGTTCTTATTGGGTTTCATTTATTCTTTAATAGTAATTTATTGTCGTTTTGAGTTTGAATTTTAAAAGGTATTTGTATATGCTGAGCTTAAGCTCAAAATGGCCTTCACTTTTCTTTGAAAAACTTGTTTTTCGGAAATTTTTTTTTAAATTAATTTTTGATTGCAAAAAATTTCAAGTTTTTAAAAATTCCTTATTTCAAAATCAAACTTTAAAAAAAAATCAAATATTCATCAAAGTATCAGAATTTATATCAAAGTAACAATATCAAAGTAAAAAAATGAGTTTGTGTCAACATCGGAGTTTTATTATTTTATGTTTTAACTATTTCTAACAAAATTGTTATCTCAAAATTTTTATCGGATGGGTTTGGGGAAAAAAGGCGTGGGGGACTAGATTAAGCTTTGGTCTGTTCTGACTCTTCAAAATTGAACCAAACTTTTCTAGTTTCAATCAATTGAGCCCTCTCTGAAGTTCATACAAGTATCCTTTCTATTAGAGCCATATATGTCCCCAGAGTATAATTTGAAACGCCTGTCCCTAGGCCCTGGGGGGTTGTGTCGACCCTGGAGTTTTAATATCGGATGGTTGAACTATTTTTAACAAAATGGTCACCCGAAATTTTTATTGGATGGGTTTATCCATCCGATACGCTGAGGCGTTGAGGACGGGAGGGGCTAGTTGCCCTCTGATCATTTTCACTCTGAGAAAATGAACTAAAACTTTTAATTTCCATTCAAATGAACCCTCTCTGAAGTTTATACAAGCATACCTTCCATAAAAACCATATATGCCCCCATAGAAATTCTTAACACGCCTGTCCCGGCCCTGGGGGGGGGGGGGTTGTGTTGAAAACGAAATTTTTCTTATCTGATCTTTTTAATGTTTTTACAAATTTTACCATATTTAAAGGTGTTTTTGTTTTATAATTTTTCAGCTGTTTTTAACAAAATGGCATCCTCAAATTTTTTATCAGATGTATTTGGGGGAAAAGGACTTGGGGGCCAGTTGACCTCTGATCACTTTTGACTCTTAAAAAGGGCACTAGTACTCTCGATTTCCAATCGAATGAACCCCATTTGAAGTTTATACGACGACCCCTTCAATATGAAGTACCTCTGGGAAAAAAATAAATGGAGTGTGGGGGGAGGCTAGCTGCCCTCCAATCATTTTTGACTCTTAAAAAGTGAATTACAACTTTCAATATCCAATCAAATGAGCCCTCTATGAATTTTATACGAGCATCCCTTCCATAACAAGCATATATGCCCCCAGGGCATAACTTACAACGCCTACCCCAGGGCCCTGGGGGGCTGTATCGACACCGGAGTTTTTTGTTATCAGAACTTTGAACTATTTTGAAAAAAAATGTCTATCTCAATTTTTTATCTGATGCATTTAGGGCGTGGAGGAAGGGGGCTAGTTGCCCTCCGATCTCTTTTGATTCTTAAAAAGTGAACAAGAACTTTCAAGTTCAAATCAAATGAGCCCTCTCCAAAGTTTATACGAGCATCCCTTCCATGAAAACTATAGATGCCTCTAGAGCATTACTCATAACGCCTGCCTCCGGGCTCCATCGACACAGGGATTTTTCTTATCTGACCTTTGAATTATTTTTAATGAAATGGCTAATATAGAAATTTTATCAGATGGGATTAGAGAAAAAGGGTATGGGGGGGGGCAAGTTGCCCTTGGATATGTTTTGACTCTTAAAAACTGAACTAGAACTTTCAATTTCCAATCAAAGGAGCACCCTCTAAACTTTATACGAGCATCCCTTTCATAAGAACCATAAACACCCCCGGGACAACACTTACAACGCCTAACCTCCGGGCTCTTGGGGTTGTTTTTGTTATCTAATTTTTGAAAAATTTCCAAAACACTGGCTATCTCAAAATTTGTAGGGGACGGGTTTGGGAAAAAAGAGCGGGTGGGGGTCTAGTTTAACTCTCTTGACTTTAAAACGTGAACTCGAACTTTCAATTCCCAATCAAATGAGCCCTCTATGGAGTTTATACGAGCATCCCTTTTATAAGAACCATGCATGCCTTTAGGGCATGACTTAGAAAGCCTTCCCTTGTGCCCTGAGGGGTTCTATTGACACCGGATTTTTTCTTATCCAATTTTGAACTATTTTTAACAAGATGTCTATCTCAAAATTTTCATTAGATGGGTTGGGGGATAGCTGCCCTTGGATCTGTTTTAACTATTAAAAAGTAAGTTCTAACTTTGAATATCCAATCAAATGAGCCCTCTCTGAAGTTTATACGGGTATCCCTTTCATACGAGCAATATATGCCCAAGGGCATAACTTAAAACGCCTGCCCCCGGGCCCTGGGGGGTTGTGACGACACCTGAGTTTTTGTTATCTGAATTTTGAGAAATTTTTAACTTAATGCCTATCTCAAAATGTTTATTAGATGCATTTGGGGAAAAATGGGCTTGGGGAGGCTAGTTACCTTCCAATATCTTTTTACACGAAAAAACTGAGCTAGAACCTTGATTTTTCAATCCAAAGAGACGTCTCTGAATTTTTTACTATCGTCCCCTCAATGAGAATAATTTGGTACCACATGCGATAGCTAAAACAACCTGTCCTCTGGCCCTCGGGAACCATGATTGACCCTGAGTTTTATTTATATGGTCATTGAACTATTTAAAAAAAGCTATCTCAAAGTTTTTATAAGATGGGTTTGAGTAAAAAAGGGCATGGAGGGGGGGGCCAGGTACCCTCCGATCTCTTTTGACTCTTAAAAAGTGATTTAAAACTTTCAGTTTCCAATCTAATGATCTCTCTTTGAAGTTAATACGAGTATCCGTTCCATAAGACCCATATATGCCGCGAGGGCATAACTTAAAACACCTGCCCCCGGGCCCTGGAGGGTTGTGTCGACACCGGAATTGTTGTTCTATGATCTTTGGAATATTTTTAACAAATTGTTTTCGTAAAAATTTTATTGGATGCATTTGGGAAAAGAGGGTTTGAGGGGGGGGCGGGAAGCTGGCTACCCTCCGATATCTTTTGACGCTTAGAAAGTGAACTAGAACTTTCAATTTCCAATCAAATGAGCGCTCTCTGAAGTTTATACGAACATCCCTTTCATAAGAGCCATATTTGCCCCCAGGGCATAACTTATAACCCTTGCCCCTGAAGACTGTGGGGGGAGTGTCCAGCTCAAACTTATAATTTCCGGAACTTTCAACTACGTGGAACAAAATGGCTATACCAAAATTTTGATTGGATGTGTCTGAAGAAATACTGAGCGTGTAAGGGGTGTCAGTTGCCTTAGAATCACTTTCGACTATTAAAAAGGGAACTAGCTATTTAAATTTCCAATCAAATGAGCCCTTTCTGAAGTTTCTTAACGTTGTCTATACGAAACCTTATATGCCCCCAGGGCATAACTTACAACCTTGGCCCTGAGGGCTGTTGGGGAAATGTCATCCTAAAGGACCTAATTTCCAGAACTTAAAACTATGTTTAATAAAATAACTATCTCAAAATTTTGATTGGATGTGTTCGTGGAAAAGGTGGGCGTGGGGGGGGGGAGGGGGTTTAGTTGCCCTCAGATCACTTTCGACTACTAAAAAAAGGCACGAGCCCTTTAAATTTCTAAACTAATGAACCTTCCCTGAAGTTTCTACGATAATGCCTTGTCTACAAAACCTTATATGCCCCCAGGGTATAACTTAAACCCTTGCCCTGAGTGTTGTGGGGGAATGTCCTCCTCTAAAATATATTTTCTATCTGAAAATCAACTACACTGACCAAATAGCTATCTCAGAATTTTGATTGAATGTGTTTGGTGGAATGATGGGTGGGGGGGGCTAGTTGCCCTCCAGTCACTTTCGACTATTAAAACGGGCAAAATTTAGCTTCCTCAGGAGCTGGAGTCAGGAGTCGGGTGGAGTCAGGAGTCATATTTGAGTCAGGAGAGGTGCGTTGTAATAAATTTTTCCCCGGACACCACCAACCCTAGAAACGGCTCTGTGTAAGTCTATGTTCTATTGTTTGAATTTTAAATTTCTAATCGAATGAGCCTTTTTGAAGTTTCTACAACAACGCCTTCTATAAAAACCTTATATGCCCCCAGGGCATAACTTAAAACTCTTGCACTGAGGGTTGTGGGGGGGGGGTGTCCTCCTCCAAAAACTATTTTCTATCTGGAAATCAACTACGCTGAACAAAATGGTTATCTCAAAATTTTGATTTGATGTGTTTGGGGGAATGATGGGCGTGGGGGGAGGGCTAGTTGCCCTCTAATTAATTTCGATTATTAAAAAGGGCACTATCACTTTGAATTTCCTATCGAATGAGCTTTTTTTGAAGTTTCTACGACAACGCCTTCTATAAAAACCTTATATGGCCCCAGGACATAAAGTAAAACACTTGCCCTGAAGGTTGGTGGGGGATTACCCTCCTCAAAAACATATTTTCTATCTGGAAATCAACTACGCTGAACAAAATGGTTATCTCAAAATTTTGATTAGATGAGTTTGGCGAAATGATGGACGTAGGGGGGGGGCTAGTTGCCCTCCAATCACTTTCGACTATTAAATAGGGCACTAGAACTCTCGATTTCCAATCGATTTCCAATCGGGAAAAAAAATAATAAATAAATAATAAAACATTGAAGCCGTATTGCCTTTACTATAGGCAACGCTACAGCGTTGCCTCTGATTAAAAAGGGCACTAGCCCTTTGAATTTCCAATCCAATGAGCCCTTTTTCAAGTTTTTGCAACAAAGCCTTCTATAAAAACCTGATATGCCCAAGGGCATAACTTACAACCCTTTCCCTGAAGACTGTGGAGGGAGTATCCAACTCAAAGATACAATTTCCGGGCCATTCAACTGCGTTGAAGAAAATGGTTATCTCGAAATTTTGACTGAATGTGTTTGGGGAAATGGTGGGCGTGGAAGGGGTGTTAGTTGCCCTCCAATCACTGTCGAATATTAAAAAGGGCACTAGCCATTCCAATTTCCAATCGAATGAGCCCTTTTTAAAGTTTCTACGACAACGGTTTCTGTAAAAATCTTATTTGCCCCCAGGGCATAACTTACAATCCTTGCTCTGAGGGCTGTGGGGGGGGGGATTGTCATCCTGAAAGACCTAGTTTCCAGAACTTTCAACTATGTAAACAAAATGGCTACCTCAAGATTTTGATTGGATGTGTTTGGGGAAATGATGGGCATGAGAGGGGGGTTAGTTGCCCTTCAATCACTGTCGACTAAAAAAGGCACTAGCCCTTTGAATTTCCAATCAAATGAGCCTTTTTTGAAGATTCTACAACAACGCCTTCTATAAAAATCTTATATACCCCCAGGGCATAACTTATAACCCTTGCCCTGAGGGCTCTGGGGGAGTTTACTCCTCAAAAACATAATTTCTATGTAAAAATCGACTACGCTGAACAAAATGACTATCTCAAAATCATGATTGGATGTGTTTGGGGAAATGTTGGGTGTGGAAGGGGTCTTAGTTGCCTTCCAATCACTTTCGGCTATTAAAAAGGGTACTAGCCATTCCGTTTTCCAATCCAATGAGCCCTTCTCGAAGTTTGTACGACAACGGTTTCTGTAAAAATCTTATTTGCTCCCAGGGCATAACTTACAATCCTTGCTCTGAGGGCTGTGGGGGGGGGGATTGTCATCCTGAAAGACCTAGTTTCCAGAACTTTCAACTATGTAAACAAAATGGCTACCTCAAGATTTTGATTGGATGTGTTTGGGGAAATGATGGGCATGAGAGGGGGGTTAGTTGCCCTTCAATCACTGTCGACTAAAAAAGGCACTAGCCCTTTGAATTTCCAATCAAATGAGCCTTTTTTGAAGATTCTACAACAACGCCTTCTATAAAAATCTTATATACCCCCAGGGCATAACTTATAACCCTTGCCCTGAGGGCTCTGGGGGAGTTTACTCCTCAAAAACATAATTTCTATGTAAAAATCGACTACGCTGAACAAAATGACTATCTCAAAATCATGATTGGATGTGTTTGGGGAAATGTTGGGTGTGGAAGGGGTGTTACTTGCCTTCCAATCACTTTCGGCTATTAAAAAGGGTACTAGCCATTCCGTTTTCCAATCGAATGAGCCCTTTTCAAAGTTTCTACAACTCCTGCGATACGAAGTGCCCTGGTATGGAAAAACAAACAATACACTGTGGCAACATCGTTCTTTACTTATGCAGCGCGATTGCGCTGCCTATGATTTAATGCGATTACTTGACTTGATTGATACTTTTTAAGTTACAGATTCTTGTTTGAGACTGCTCATAGTCAACACAAGCAAGTTAAAGTAAGTTAATTACAAGTTAGAACGATCATCAACTGTCAAGCGCATTCGTAATTCACTGGGAATTATATAGTTTTATTAGTCTTAACTGACATACTCTTAGTGTGTATAATCTTCATTGAGACATCTCTTGGAGTTCATTTTAGTGGACCTATGCTTTTGTAGATAATTTTTATGTTTAAGGAGATTTATACGCCGTACTAGTGTGAAGTACCGAGGGCCTGGCACTTGGCACGAAGCAGGATTCTATATATGGACTCTCTTTGTCACTTGTCTTCTAGTCCGCAGACGTGACCCTCTCTTTAATGTCATGACGTCACCACAGGTTCGTTACAACCAACCTGGTCTTGGTTGGTCTTGTGACGTTTGATGGTCTAGGTTTTTCATTTGCCTTCTAGGCGATACCATTACTCTATTTACTTGCTTTACTTACTCTAGGCATTATGAAAATACTAAAGTCGCTTTTGACTCTTAAAAAGGGCATTAGATCATTGGCTTTCTAGTCAAGCGAGTCCCCTCTGAAGTTTTTACAACCATCCTGTCCATAAAAACCTTATATACCCCTGGAACAAAGCTTACAACCCTTTCCTCCGGCTTCTGGAGGGCTGTGTCTTCCCCAGAAGCAGTGTCATAAGAAATTTGAACAATTTCGAATAAAATAGCTATTTCAAATTTTTATCGGATGCAATTGAGGAAAAAAAGAGTTTCGAGGGGGATAGTTGCCCTCTGATCACTCTTGGCTCTTCGTATTATTTCTGGACTATTTCGAACAAAATGACTATCTCAAGATCTTGATCGGATTTATTTTGGGAAAAGTGGGTGTAAGGGGAGAGGGAGAGTTGCCCTTTTATCACTTTTGACTCTGAAATAGGAAACTAAAACTTTCCATTACCAATCGAATGGCTTTCCTAAAAAGTTTATACGATCACCCCCTTGAAAAAAAAAATTATATGACGCCGGGGCATAACTTACAACACTTGCCCTCGGGCTCGGGGGGTCTTACCAGCCCAAGAGCTTTTTTTATCTGATCTTTGCATTATTTAAAATAAAATTGTTATATAGAAAATTTGATGGTATGCTCCTGGGAAAAAGAGGGGGTGGGGGCACGCTAGCTGCCCTCCGATCACGTTTGACTCTTAAAAGTCCACTAGAACTTCCGATTTAGGATCGAATGAGCCTCCTCCAAAGTTTATATGACACTTTCTTTTACCTGGGCGTGGGTGTGAGTGAGTGAGAGAGTATGAGCGCAAGTGTGTGAGTGAGTGAGTCTTAGTGAATGAGCGTGAGTGTCAGCCCTCTTGTGGGTATAAAAGCTTATGCAACCACCCCTTCCATCAAAACCCTAAATTCCCCGGGGTATAGTGTACAATGCTTATCCTTAGGCTCTGGGGTGGAATTTTTCAACTTCGGCGGCATTGTAATATAATCGAAAGACTATTTTGAACAGAATGACTAACTCAAAATTTCGATCTAATGCATTTGCGGAAAAGAGGGTGTTTGGGGCTAACTGCCCTCAGATCAGTTAAGACTCTTAAAACGGTAGAACTTCCAACTTCCAGTGAAATGAGCCTCCTAAAACTTTTATACGACCACGCCTTTCATATGAATTTCCTCTTAATTTGCAGAGAGTCTCTAAAGCTAATTCAAAATACCACGGAGTTATAAGGGTATTTAAAACATTCTCTCCGTAAAATTAAAAATCTATAGAGCTTATAGAAGTTCTTTCTTTTTTTGATAATTTTTTTTCTGAGATCAAAACTATATATTGGAGGAAAAATATGGAAAAAAATGGTCAAATCTCGGAGAAATTACAACAGAATTTTTTTTTTACACCAAAATGTTAAAAAAAATCAGCTTAATCACACAAAAAAATCTCCCCGAATCTCCCATTCACAAGTATCCCAAATTCGTCCTTGAAGGAGGAAAATGAGGGGGGAAATTGACTTTGGTGGTTATAAATATTCTGGAGTTTAAATAGTTATTTTCTATCAGATAAAGCATCCTGAATCCAACTCTAAATTTAGATTTTAATTTTTCAGTACCCTAATGCCCATTTCCATCCATAAAGGGTGGAGGGTGGGGAGTAATGCTTGGAATTAAGAAGTTGTTGGGTTATTTGGTCGTTTCCTATGAAATCAATGGCAGCGAATTCGAAAATGAAGTTAAAAGCTTGATTTTGAGTGGTCAAGTACCTCATCTTACCTAAAACGGCTGTGAAAGTTAATCAACACGAACTAGTTATCATAATCACTTGTCGGTTGATTCATCATTTCCTATCAAGCTAGGAATGAAACGTTAAAATACGAGTCTCGAGCAGTTTATTTTCAAACCAGTATTCCAGACTCCTTCCCCTCCAGTTTGCGGTTTCCATTCCTTAGTGCCATTCTTTAGGTGATCTAATCAGTGGAGCCATCTACCATAGTACTTGCTAGAAGACTGGCGTGTTTAAGGCTATATACAAGGTGTATGCTGTTTTTGTACTTCCGCAAAAAAAGACAAAAGAATAAACTGGCATCCGCGAGTGTTGAGTGGAAGTATTTAGTGAGACAGTGTTTAGGAATATGTTTCTGATTTTTGAACAGAGAGGATAATCATTTCTGCTTTTCAAATTCATTTGTGCAATGCCATCTGCTGTGTATCGTTCAAGCTGAGTTTGTTCTTTTAGGTGGCGATGGGTTGAATTCTGATTGGATTGTGCTTGGATTGACTGGACAAACAATTGGTATGAATTAATGAAAAAACCGTTTGGTTCGGGATTATACCGAATTCCTTTTGTTTGGATCCACGGTGGGACGGCCTCCCATGCCCCTCTTGCCCAGCATTTCTTTCCTGTCTAGCATTTCTTTTCTCCCTTCTTTTCTTTTATTCCTTGTTTTCTAAGTTTTCATTTTTATTGTTTTTTTGCTAATTAAGTTAATTTTGCTATTGTTACTATGACGAGAAGTTTTGTTTTGTGTATGTCCCATTATTTACGTACCCAACCTTACGAGCTCTGCTCTCTGTTGGGGGTTAATGTTTTTTTTGTATTTTTATGTATATTAAATAAATAAAATAAATAAATTAAGAAGTCTCTTTTTTTTCTATAACCATCAATGAACAAAACATGGTCTACTCTCTATGCCAAAGAAACATCAAACCCGGTGAAAACACTGCCATATTATCTGAGAAAGGATCCGATGCCGTGAATAACGCAAGCAAAGAAAGGGGTAATAGCACGACTGTGACGACCGAAAACGAAGTCCACACCGCGTTTCGTCGTAACTTCTGTGACAGACGTCGGATCGACAGAGAAAAGAACGCTCAAAGAGAACTTGAGCAGAAACAACCGGTTGCAGCTCCCCCGACCAGATCTTCAGCTCCGAGCTTTGATTTTTCGAAGAACTGCCTATTCTGTGGTCAAGCAGTGAAATTATGCAAGATCACAAGTCGCGAATTCGCTGAAGCTTATGCAGTACGAACTCATAGCTTCGACTACTCGATCAGTGAAATGTGTAAGAGCAGGAAATTTCAGTGGGCCACGATAGTGCTTGTTCGGGTAAATTTAAAGACTTCTGGCCTTCATGCAGAGGATACCGTTTATCATCAAATATGCTCAGTGAACTTCAGTGCAGGAAAAGAGATTCCACAAAAATTCTTTGGTCAAGAAGAAGTGAGTGACGTACCTGCACCAAAGAAACGGAAAGGAAGACCGTGCGATAGTGCAAGGAAAGCCACTCTCGCAGAAGCGCTTCGGTGCTATGGCAACAGTGAAGAACCTGTACCTCTGACGATCATTTTAAGAAAGATGGTTCGTGTTCTCTCTGAAACTGACTGTGATAGTTTGGCCTACAGCTTTCGTCAAGCCAAGGATTTGCTAGTCAGTGAGTATGGTGAACCAGTGAATGTGTCCGATTCAAACGGGAAAGAGACACTCGTTACATTTAGAGATACGGTTGACAAGATATTACGAGAATATCATCAAGAGGTGAAAGCAAATAGAGAAAACGGAGAAAGGGATCAGCTCATCAAAGTCGTTGGAAGAATAATAAGAATTGAAATCAAATCCATTACGACAAGAAAGGATTTCTACGAGTTTCTTAACAAAATATCGTCAGTAGAGAAGTGTTTGAACTTCGTGTGCCCATCTCTTTGTCTACTACTTTCATCGATAGGTGTTGGCACGCCTCGTCTAATATCTTCTATCGGACAGGCTATAATGCAGGCATGCAGACCACGGGGTTTAATGTCTCCTGTACAAATAGGGCTGGCTTCGCAGCTGCATCACCATTTTTCATCCAGATTTTTAATTGACATACTGCACAATCTCGGCTTCTGCTCTTTGTACTCAGAGGTGAAAAAAAATTGAGACATTTTCAGCAGTAAATCAAACGTTATTGGAAGATTCCGAAGAGAAAGCACATTTTTTCAGTATGTAGGAGACAACGTTGATTATGATATTGCTACTATCAAAGGCCTGAATACTTTTCATGGAATGGGTCTTATTGAAGTGTCTACACCTGAGTTACCGGCAACAGAGCTTTCAGTGCCAAGAAAAGAAGTAAGTGGAGATGAGATGAAGTCAATCGGTACAGTGCCATTGTACACTTATCAAAAACCCGCCAAGTCGTAACCAAGGACTTTGTTTGCTTGACAATCAATGGTGACACTTATGACAATAATTGGGAGGTTGAAACGCTCTGGCGCATCTCTGGCTTTTTCAAAAGCTTATACATGAGCTGGTCGGCCTTTGTGTGGTCAATGCACCAAAAGCTACTTCATCCGGGTAAATCGAATATTAGGTTTTTGCTAATGACTAACCACAACCCAAGAGATATCTCCTGTGTTTATTCTACACTTATGTATGTTACCGAGTGCGCTAAGCTAGCTGCAAAAACTCTAGTCATTACCTTTGACCAACTGCTTTACTAGAAAGCAGGGTGTATCGTCGATGCAGAGCCCTACCACAAGTGTTTTAAGAAATGCTATTGTTGTCCTGGGTAGATTTCACACACGCATGAGTTTCCTAGGAGCCATTGCCTTCCTTATGGCTGACTCGGGACTTTTGGAAATCCTAAGTCCAGTATACACACTTAACACTGGGCGTAGCATGTTACAAGGCAAAGCTATCTCTCGTGCAGTAAGAGGCCATGGTCGGCTGGAGGTAGCCCTTTATGCGAACCGTTTATCATTAGGACTGGGTAACAGAGCGTTTGATGGCAATGAAATGCTACCAGGACCCCTTGAAAAGGCAAAACACGCTTACGAGTCGATGCTTGAAGGAGATACCATCGACGAAGCGCAGGTGTCAGAAGCAGCAAAGATTATCTATGAAATAGTTCAAAGTCCAAAACAACGATTATCCGAGTCCAGAACTGCCCGTCTTTGGTTTCAGTATCTTGACTTACTTGGAATCCTGAGAAACAACCTGAGAGCTGAACGAAGTGGCAACCTTGAGCTGTATCTACAGTCGTTGTTGGATATGCTTTCTTACTTTTCTGCTTCCAGCCACAAACATTACATGAAGTCTACTTGGCTGTTCGTGCAGTCGATGTTTCAGTCGAGGAAATACAACCCAGAGCAGTACAGAACGTTACAGGAGTACCTGTTCATCCGAAGAACTGACAAATACTGAGTGGCACTTCCTCCTGATTTGGTGATCGAACAGACGTTAATGAGAAGTTTGAAAACGAGTGGTAGTCTGACGAGAAGTAGAGGCTTGACTGAATTACAGCGGACAATTTGGACATCTGCTATGCCTACTTTAGTTCTAGTTAAGGAACGCATGCAGAAACTGACTGGCCTCGCAGAGTTGACTATCGAAAATCATGCAAAAGTGATATCTTCGAGGGGAGCTAGTGACATGGTGGACATAGAAAAGATAGTTCGATACATTGAGCCCCTAGAATCCTTCAGGCAGGAATCACAGCTGTTGAACGGGATTACTGGTGTCTGCACTCATCGTCTGTAAACGTAGACGATGCCAAATCTGTGGGAGAAGCGATTCTGAAGGAAATGGAAGCGAAAGACATTAACAAATATGTTTTCATGAGAAGGCAGAAAGCTGTTACTATGGCTGAGAAGTCATCCGTGGTGATAGATAGCGAGAGGGTAATGGTCGACCCAGCTCTAATCTTTCAATGTCTAGCCACAGTGGCTAGCATCAGTGGTTCTGACTTGAACGAGGTTCTGTCGTTCAAGCTCTGTACTTTTCCACCATTGCTCTTTAGTTCGTTTGAGGGAATTAGGACAGGCGACATAGCATCTCTACCAAATGCACTGATGAAAATTAAGGGGCTCGATGGTCCAATGAAATTGTCAACCTTCCATATAGTTTTGGACGGAGGCTGGCTTGCCCATAAAATCCCGTGGACTGCCCGATCCACACACTCCAAGGTGGCAGGATCGTAGATTATGTCACAAGACATTTCGGCCAGGCAGTGGTAGTTTTTGACTTTTACACTGATACACCGACGACGAAAAATTGCACACAGCTGAAGAGAACCAAAGGTTTGTAGTGTGCAACGATTGAATTCTCTCCTAACATGAAGATCGTCAAAAGTAAGGAGGAATTTATGAGAAATCAAAAAATAAACAAAGCTTCATCGACCTACTTACTGAGAGGCTAGTGAATTCAGGATGCAAAGTTCTACATGCTCAGGATGATGCCGATGTCATAGTTGTACAAACTGCAGTCAGTTGCGCGGAAACTTCGTCAACCACTTTGATTGGGAATGATACCGACCTATTAGTCCTTCTGCTGTACCATGTCAAGCTTTGCATGTGATATCCTTATGCAGACAGACACACATGGAAATAACGGACGAGTGTACGATATAAAAAGGATCAAGAACAAACTAGGTACCGAAGCAGCACAAAATCTACTCGTTTGCCACGCAATGTCCGGCTGTGATACAACATCCCACGGCGTTGGGAAGCCAGCAGTGGTTTCCTTGTCCCTTAAAGATGGAATTTTTAAGGATGCTTGCTAGATCTTCATGGCACCAGGATTCAACCACCAGGAGGTCGCCTAGGCTGGAGAGAAAGCTTTGCTCCGCCTATACAAAGGGAAAAGCAATCAGAATACCCTGAAGGATGTCCGGGTGTGAGCATTTACAATGCGGGTTGCAACTGCAAATGCTTTTGTTCAGACAGAGTGGCTTCCACCGACTTTGGCTGCCGCAAAGTATCACTTTTAAAGGTGCTATTTTCAAATAATGAAGTGGCAGGACACGTCCAACTCGCTAAAGCCCGAAGAGTGGGGTTGGAGCCTCTCTTCGTCCCGCAATATGTATCTTCCCATTATGACAGATGCTTCACCAGCAACGGAGAACCTACTGAAGATGGTGCGGTGCCAGTGCACCAGCGGGAGCGAGTCGCTCAGGTGCAGCTGCCGTCGGAACGGTTTGCCCGGCAGCTTTTCCTGCGGGGAGTGTAAAGGGGCATTATGCACTAACGCTGCTGCAAGACAGGATGAGGGCGATAACGAAGACGAGCAGGAAGAAGAATTAGCTTTAGGTTGTGCTTTAAAATCAAAAGGTTCTTGTGATTAATTTACCTCAGTTCTGAGTTCTTAATTTACCTAATTTACTGATTGATCTGAAGTTTTGATCTCAATTAAAGAAGTGTTTTTTCAAGATATTGTACTTAGCAACCCCCTCATATTACAGGCCCCTTAAAGGTGGAAATGAGGTAAATAGTAAAAAAAACTGCGTTTTGACCTCATTTTTGGCAATACGGTATTACATTTGATATAAAATGATCCTTTAGCCGCAGGAGTCCTGCAAATAATGATCTGCGTACTTTGCACCCCCCCCCCCCCTCCGTTCTGAGAAGGTGAAAATTGATACTGAGGTACGGAAAACCAGATTTCTGACATCGGATTGGGATTCTGCATGCCTGATTTGATAGAAAACGACCCCTAAAACCCAAAAATGCATCCAAATAGAAATTTCAACCCCCCCCCCCTCATTTTACCCCTTCAAGGAAGATTTTGGGTAGTTCTGCAAGGGGGATTCGGGGGGATTATTTTTGTGTGATTAAGCTGAGTTTTCTGAATATTTTGGTGTAAAATAAAATTATGTTGCAATTTCCCCAAGGTCAAACCGTATTTTTCCTAACTAATACTCCTAATCCTTCTTTTTGTGGCTCGTTGAAGAAGTGAATTACAACTTTTTTTTTCATTCCTTTGTAACAGAATATAACGAATTGTTGACTTTGTTGCAAACAGGTTATTATACGTTTGATTAACTGCAAAAAAAAAGAAAAACAAGAAAGGTACCTTAGGAAGCCTCCGATTGTTACGCCCTTGGTTATAAGACATGGATGCCTTGATAGTTCCCCCTATTGCAGAGCAATCTGTAACACTACTCTTGTCCATTTTTCCGGTAGGAGAGAGACCTACAGCAACATAAATTCCAGTTCGATTAGTAATGGTTGCATTTTCGGGTTTGTCGGCTAGGAGCTCAAATTCGTAGCTTTGATTAAATTTTCGGTAGCTCACAGCCATAGAACAGGAGTAGTTGTCAAAACATCCAGGGGGATATCCAAAGCACTGTTTAGTCACACCACAGTCCTCATATATTGGAAATTCAGATGATGAAAGTTGACGAGTCTCTCGTGATTTCTCGGTTGGAAAAATCTCTGCAATTATATTTAAATTATTGATGCATCTCTTGCTAAAAGATAATGACTAATGACAGATCGCAATAACGTCATGATCGGTCCTTCGTGTTTTCATTACCCCCATCTTCTAATTAAAGCCTCTCACCTCCAACAAAATCCTGAATTCGGTTTGTGTGCTTTGTTTTGTAATCACCCCGAATGAAGAGGAAATTCTTCAGCCCCTGCGCGGGATTTCGTGTCAGGTTGTTATTTCATCAAATATTATATCTTTTGAAAACGATATGCACTTGCATCATCCATCATTTGCATGTATCATTCTTTTTCACGCAATTAAACCAAACGCGTAGTTGTTGACAACACTACATTTTACCACAAATAGATGTAATTTTTTTCAAATGTTTTGTATTCTTATTTGTCAGAGCACTAAACTGTGTGCCTCACACGGGCACAAAGCCTACAGGTCCGTCTCCCACGTTGGCAATATCTAATCTGTACATTACTTTTATAAAGATTATAGGTCATGGCCAACAGCGTAGCTCCAACCTTATTATTTAGGGAGGACTAGAGGGGGTCTTCATCCGGGGAGTGAAGGGGCATGGAATATCCCTTAGGGGAAAGAGGTGTTGGAAGATTTGTGAAAAAAAACAAGGCTAAATTTGGTTTCAAGATGTCTGAAAACTTGTTTTGGAAAATTATTAAATAATTTCCAATGAAATATTTTCCAAATGAAAAGAAGTAAAGGTGGCATGTGTCTGTCCTAAGTCTTCAATAGCACATTTTTCGGCAGGCGATATTGAACAAGAATTGTTTTGTAGCAAAAACGCTACTTCGTTAAATTCAAAACATTACACGATACATAATCAAAAAGTTCGTGTTAAGGGGTGACCGGTGTCGATGCACAAAAAGCATACAATTCAACTTGGATAATAGGTGGCTTCGAAAATTAAGGGGTTTTAAAAGGAATGACCTACATTTATTAAGGCAGTGTTTTCATGTCTCTCTGTAAAGGGTCGTTACTTCGCTGAATAATTTCCGGGTTACCGATTCTGAATTTTTTTTTCCAGAAAATTAAAAAGCATAGAGATTACTTAATCTAGTGGCAAGAATTTGTAACATTTTAGCAAGAATCTAACATTTAGCAAACTCTTACAGCTGACTAGTTGTCATCAAGAATGTGTGGTTTGACTACTAAGAAGGGAGTATGAATTTGTTGAAGTTTTCAAATGGACAGATTGGAGCAAATGTTTCTATGCAAAAGTCCTTGTACCTTGATGGAGGAAAAGTAAAATGAATTAGTCACAGGTGATTTTAAATAAACTGGTAATTTTAAGAAATGAGGTTCATTTTGATTGAGGAAAATTTTATACGCGGGGAGAATTTTTCTGAGGGGGAACCGTCTGAGAAGGGAATTAGCTGACAAAATAAATGCTTGAGTAGCTAAAATAAACTTTCGTTAAAAAAATAATTCGAAACTTGATTTTTCATTGGGTTTGCCTAACTCGTTAAAAACTGAAACATTTTCTCAGAAGCAAGGCCGTATTGAGAGGTGGTTTAACCCCTCAAAAATTTTTGTCAGACTCGTAGAAACTCAACTAAAATATATATGAACAAATTGTGATGGGTCCCCCCCCCCAAGAAAAAGAAAACTAAACAGAAACTGTCTTGCGTAGAAGTCATTCAATCAATTTTTTTTGCCCCTTGATCCGTTGGGTAATTTTGTCAAAATCCTGGGGGGGGGGGGGAGTGGCAAAGTTGGTGCCAATTTTCCCAAATCAAATGAAAATGACAATGAAAACTGAGAAATGATCCATATATTACCGTAAAGACAAAAATATACTAAAGAAAACTGCCTGTTTGTCTGGATCCTTAAATTTTGCAGGCTTGTCTTAGTGACAAGATTTTTTGCAGAAACTAAATTTAACCTGGGTGGGTAAACTGAAGTCTAGGGGGGGCGAAATCGGGTCTACAGGGAGCAGTTGCTCCTCCTTTCCCATAGCAAATTACGCCCCTGCCTTCAATCCGTTAAGAAATGGCTTGCAGATTATGGTAATTGGCGGTACTTCTAAGCGCCACATTTACTTTTTGAGCCTTGACTAAGTCCTAGTCTGTATTTTCTTCTTTCGTGACAGAAGCAATTGTACTCCTTACGAAATCGCGCATCGTTCTATGCATGAAGGGGTTAGAAAATTCATAAAGATGTGGCTTTCCTTTTATTTTTTGGCCCAGACTGACCTTCAAAAAAATGATTTTTTTTGAAGAAACTCTTACCACGGTTTTAAGCATTATCTAGACAGGATAATTTCAATGACAAGATCAGCTAAGAAGCATAAATTTATTTCCATTATATAGTAATAACATATATATGTATAAATGCATTCGTTTTCAGCATTTGAGACTTTTTTTTAGTGTACGCAGTAAATTAACATTAATTCCGAATTACATTATCTTTGAAGCCATGTATGCAGTTTATTTACCCGTCAACTCGTTTAGAAATGGCTCTCGGATTGCCATATTATGAGATCTTCTTCCGTACAGAATTTAAGGTAATAAAGCTTCCATATATAATTTTGATCTAGCCCCTATGCTACTATTGCTGAAATATAAAACACAAAACTCGAATACAAGAACTCCTGAAACAGCAAACAAATACCTTTTTTTATTTGCCTGCCTTTATGGTAGGCACCTGTCTGGTACCCACCGCTATAACTGTATCAAGGAAACCAGACACAAAACCCGACAAACGGGTATTTGCAATAGAGAAATGGAATGAAAAGCGTGATTTCCATTGCGTTTACAATATTTAAACTGTTGTTTTTTGGGTTTAGGGGGGGGGAAGGTACCTTGGTTAGGTTACGTATCTAATATATGCTATGTTCTACCACCCACCCACCCCCCAACGTGCAAAAATATATCCTAAAATTTTTTCTAAACTATTATATATTCATCCTATTTTTTTTTTATTACCATTAACCAAACTTGACTTCTTTTGTAGGTACCATATTATGCACTAGTACCCTAAATTCTTAGACCTTGTAATAACCAATATTTAGATTTTCCCGATATGACACTAAACAGAATTTTAATCTATCACAAACAAGGGTAGTGCATTCGGTCAAGATACAAAAATCAGGCTTCTTGTGTGATTGTACCGAAGAAGTATGCCCTTAAAAACGATAATTCATCGTTAACTTTAGAGCAAATGCATTTCAGACTAGGAGTCAGTTAAAGATAGAAAACTTTCTGACTCTAAATAACAATCTATAAAAGATCTAGGGCAAGGTGGATGGTACACAGTTCAGCAGACAAAATAAAGGACCCCAATGGAAGGAGATTATAAAAGTTAAGGTCCAGGGATGGAATGCATGAAGCTGCTTCACCTCTCTTACCATGGACATATTCATTTGTATAAATTTGTCTCTGATTAGGGTTATTTTTTGAAATTTGTTTTGAAAAAATAGTTTTCACCACACGATGATATGGAATCAGGTTTTTATTTATATGAATAAGATCATATTGACAGTATGGTCTGCATATCTCCTCTGGAGGGTGTACCAGCACATAAGGCTGATTAAGAAAAACTTTACTAGAGCTTTTTGTGAAGCATCCCATTATGAGCACAACTCATTTCAAAAACCAGTCTTATAGTTCGACCCCGTGAACTTAAACAAGTCACTTAAAATATATGGTTTCTAAAAGAATGAAAACAAATCTGATATAAACTAAGAAAAAGGGCTTACATTTATTAAAAATATATATAATACCTAGAGCAGAATCTTGAAAAATAGATCTGCAACACAAAAAATTTCGCGCGCAAAGAAAAAGAAAAAATGCACAAGAAAGTTGGATTATCAAAACTGAGAGCACAATTTTGCATTCAACCTACAAAAAAATCAATTTTAATAGATTACCTATCCACTAGAAATCTGATAAAAATCTTCTAACACAATTAAAAAAAAAAGTAGCACTAAGAAAAAAAAACTGAGAAAACTATAAATTTTGCCATAAAACGATTTACCTAATTAGGATATACGATACATTCCACATGCACCTCAGATTTACTAATACAAATTACAACAGCTTTTGATGAAGCATGCCTTTATTAAGCTTTTAACCAACTAACACAAATGATGAAAATAGGCTAATTGTTCAACACTCGTAAACCGAAATAAATCATTTAAAAATGTTTTTCCATAATATCAAAAGTTCTTACGATCGCAAAAAAGTAGCTTGCGCAGGTCGTAAAAGCAAATATAAAAAGAAGTTTTCAAACTTGAACAATTTGTCTGTATTACAAAAAAGACAATGACCCCAAAAAATAAATGCAGAAGAAAGATGCAACTAAGTTAATACTCAGTCTAGAATCCATCCAACAAAATTTTGTTTTAATAAATCGACGATCAAATCGGAATCCGAAGAAATATGGAAATTTTCCTTGAAATGTCATGGAATAAAGGTTAAAACATCACGAATTCCGTCACAAATTAACTACAGAGACTTATTTTTTAAGCTTCTAATGCTAAGTACAAATTGCGAGGCTTATTCATAGATTTTTGTCTAATTTAAACTTGAATCAAATAGTTTGTGGTAACTGACTGTAAGTAAGGAGCAACGCTGCTTAATTTTTACCGAAACCAAAAAATCAGAATTCTTGTGTCAATAGTTATATCAAAAGAATCGGCTTATTATGTTGATGGTTAGTGTTATTCATCAAAAGCTACGAGCCTCAGAAAATTTGCCTGATATCTAAAAAGGGGGGAGAAACACCCCGGAAAAGTCAAGAGATCTTAATGAAAATCATATTATCATGTTCTGTGTATCCGAGAACCCTGTTGTAGTAGTTCCAAGCTCCCTTCTGCAAAAATGTTAAATTTTGTATTTTTTTTGCAAGAAGAAAGATCACGTGTTTATTTGTTGTAATTTTTTGGTTGTTTTCCCAAGAGGTTATTGTATCGAACCAATAGACCTATATTATTGGAAAAGGACTTATTCCGATTGAAATTAAAATTTCCAGTGCCCTTTTAAAGTGACCAAAAAGATTGGAGCGCAATTAGCCCTCCCCCTGACAACCACCGCCCCTTTTTCCTTAAATCATTCGATCAAAATTGTGAGATATAATGCCCTAACCATGGAGAGAATATGGCCCCCATAGTCCCGGGGGATACATCTTTAAGTTATAAAATGTGCCCAGTGTTTACGTACAGTATTTTTTATTGCGAAGTTAGCATACATTTTTTGGGTGAGGGAGGGCTTTTGAATTTTCCGCTCGGGAAATTTTCCGCAGGGAAAATTTTGCACGAGGGGAAAATTTTCCGAGGGGGTAGTGGGGTGAAATTTTCTGAGGAAATTTTTTACTGGGGAAATTTGCCAAAATTCCTATGCAAAATTCTTTTTATTGTCTTACTTTCCCTTTGTCGAGTAAATTTTAAGGATGGAGATGTTAAAGGCAATTGTCCTGGGTAAATTTTTCACAAGGATTGAATTGTCTAGAGGATCTATATGTGGGAGGGGGGAATTTTTCCGTGGAGGTGGAGCCGGATTTCTTGGCACTATTTCAAAAACCACCAGAAATTAAACTATAAAAAAATTATTTTTTAACTGAAAGTAAGCAGCAACAATAAAGCTTGAAAGGAACAGAAATTATTACGTATATACAGGGGATTTCCCTTTCGTCAACATCTCGCTCTATATGCTAAAATTAATAACGACTCATGAAACACAAGGGTCATTTAATTAGAAATTTTAATTATAAACTTAATAACCAATCATAAAACACAAAGGTTATTTAATTAGAACAATGCAAATATTTTTTTAAAGTGCTTAAAAATGTTAGGAGTAGTAATAGTGTATACAGTTTCAAGCGTACATTCACGCCTACAAGAATATACAGTGTGGTTTCACGTGCACATTGCAAAAAAGCGAGATATTTATTATAAATTTGGAACAATATCAATCTTTGGAAATGGTTAACGATAACAAACATGTTTTCAACCAGATGGGTTTTTGAAGCACATTCAGCATGGCGTGTTTTATTTTTTTATTTTTTTTTTGGCAATTGACGTTTTTTCTGATAACAAGTACCATTCATTGCGATCGTGTAGGTGTCTGTTTTGTGAAATCTATGATTTGGGATGCTATTTAGACTCTTCAGAGCTAGGATTCTTAGTCTCTCATAGGTGTTTGTTGTCTGAAACCTATGCTTTGGGATGGGTAGTTTGCTATTTCCGACTTTTATGAGCTAGGTTTCCTAGTATTTCGTAGGTTTGTGTTGTCTGAAACTTATGATTTGGGATATGTAAATTACTATTTCGGGCATTTCTGAGCTAGATTTCTTAGTCTTTCGTTGGTGTGTGTTGTCTGAAACCTATGATTTGGGATGGGTGGGTTGCTATTTTTGTATTTTCTGAGCTGGATTTCTTAGCCTTTCATAGGTGTGTGTTGTCTGAAAATTATGATTTGGGATGTATAATTTGCTATTTTTGACTTTTCTGAGCTAGGTTTTTTAATCTCTCATAGGTGTGTGTTGTCTGAAACCTTTAGTTTGGGGTGGGTAGTTTGCTATTTCAGGGTTTTACGAGCTAGATGTCCTAGTATTTTGTAGGTGTGTATTGTCTGAAAATTATGATTTGGGATATCTAAATTACTATTTCAGGCTTTTCTGGTCTAGATTTGTTAGTCTTTCAGTGGTATGTTTTGTCTGAAACCTATTATTTGCGATGGGTGGGTTGCCATATTAGACTTTTATTAGCATGATTTCGTAGAATTTCATAGATGTGTGTTGTCAGAGAATTATGATTTGGGATGTGTAGTTTGCTATTTTTGACTTTTCTGAGCTAGGCTTTTTAGTCTCTCATAGGTGTGTGTTGTCTGAAACCTACAATTTGGGGTGGGTCGTTTACTATTTCCGGCTTTTATGAGCTAGGTTTCCTACTATTTCGTAGGTGTGTATTGTCTGAAACTTATGATTTGGGATATGTAAATTACTATTTCGGGCTTTTCTGAGCTAAATTTCTTAGTCTTTTGTTGGTGTGTGTTGTCTGAAACCTATGAATTGGGATGGGTGGTTTGCTATTTTTGACTTTTCTGAGCTGGATTTCTTAGCCTTTCATAGGTGTGTGTTGTCAGAAAATTATGATTTTGGATGTGTAGTTTGCTATTTTTGACTTTTCTGAGCTAGGATTCTTAGTCTCTCTCATAGGTGTTTGTTGTCTGAAGCCTATAGTTTGGGATGGGTAGTTTGCTATTCCCGGCTTTTATGAGCTAGGATTCCTAGTATTTCGTAGGTGTGTGTTGTTTGAAACTTATGATTTGGGATATGTAAATTACTATTACGGGCTTTTCTGAGCTAGATTTCTTAGTCTTTCGTTGGTGTGTGTTGTCTGAAACCTATGGAGGTTGGAGGGAAAAAAGATGACCCATCGAATCGAAGACCTATATCTATTCTCCCATTTTTCTCTAAGTTATATGAGAAAGTGGTACATGCCCAGTTAAGTTATTATATTGAAAAGAATAAAAATTCTAATGAAAAATCAATTTGGGTTCAGAAAAGGGCTATCTACGGATATAGCAGTTCTGAAATTGGTTGATTGGATTAGTGAAGCATTTGAAGCTGGTCTCATACCCGCAGCTGTGTTTTTGGATATGAAAAAAACGTTCGATACGGTTGACCACTCAGAGCTTATTCAAGCTCTTGACTCGATTGGGGTGAAGGGTTCAAGTCTGGAGTGGTTTTCATCGTATATACACAAACGGTATCAGATAGTTCAGAATGGGTCATCTTTATCTTCAAAAAAGAAAGTAGAGTGTGGGTGCCCACAAGGGTCAATCTTGGGACCTCTACTTTTCATTATTTTCATTGATCGAGTGAAACATTACCTGTCAGAGGCTGGTGGCATCCTGTTTGCAGATGACACTTTGCTCTTTCTGGCAGCGCCTTCACTTGATGTTTTATATAATAAAATTCATAATGCAGTTTCTTAATTTCTAACTTTTTCTCAGCAAAATATGTTAACCCTAAACTTTTCTAAAACTTTTTTCATGATATTTTCTAGACTTTCTTCTAGTGCTGGAAATGACCATATCACGGTTCAAGAAAATGTGATAAAGAGAGTAGCAACAACGAAGTATTTGGGGTTTTTAATTGATGAAAACCTGTCGTGGAAAAACCATTCAAGTGCAATAGCTAAAAAATTAAGCAGAGGCCTTGGGGTGATGCGAAGAATTGAAAATCTAGTCCCAAAAAAGATCCTGAAAATGATTTATTTTTCTATATTTTACCCATATATTAGCTACGGATGCTCTATGTGGGCAAGTAATTTTGTTACATGTTTCAAAAGAGTACAGAAACTTCAGAATAGAGCTGTAAAATTATTATCTGAATTTGATGATTCTGATGAGGTTCCGGCTTATGAGCATTTTAAAAAGAATAAGTTAATGGATGTATCCCAAATTCGAGATTACCAAGTCGCGATTTTCTCGTATAAATATTTGAATCAGCTGCTCACCCCTGCTTTTGAAAATATTTTTACTTTTAATAGAGACCTTCATGATCATAATACAAGAAAAGCTGATGACTTAACTCATGAGTTTAGGAGCACCACTCGGGAATCTTTTGTGATTCACCATTATGGTCCCCATGTTTGGAATATATTGCCCGAGTGTGTGAAAAATGCGCCTAGTCTTCCGGCTTTCAAGTCACGGGCAAAGAGGTTTCTTTTATCTCGTGAGTGAATTTGGTGTTATGCCCACTCCAGGTTGTCATTCTATTTAAGGTATTTCCCCGATTTAGCTTGCTTGTTTTTCTTTTTTCTTTTTTTTTCTATCTACTTCTTGTCTTTTCCTCTTTTTCTCTTTTTTCCTTTATTCCTTCATCAGATAAGTTTCTTGTGTGTTGAGTAGCAAGGTATGAATGTTATTTTAATTAGCTGAGAGTGATAACCTCGCTTGCCCTTTCAAGCTTATTGTCTTTCTTGGCTGGCGAAAGGCGAATAGTGTTTGTTTTCTTTTTTAATAAATGTATATCTCATATCTCATATCTCATATGATTTGGGATGGGTGGGTTACTATTTTCGACTTTTCTGAAACTTAAGTCCATTTTGGATCGAAAAATAAAACAATATCCGTAAAATCTGAGCTAATAAGGGTTTTTGACCGTAAACTCTATTTTCTTGTAAGAAAATAATGGAAAATACAATTCGTTGGCTCATTGGTGAAACTTAAGTACAGTTATGGATCGAAAAATAAACTATTTCGGTTAAATCTGAGCTAATAAGGGTGTTTAACCGTAAACTATAGTTTCTTTTTGTAAGAAAATTATGGAAAATAAAATTCTATGGTTCAAATGTGAAACTTAGGTCCGTTTTGGATACTCATAATGATGAGGATTGATGGTTCTAATTCAATATTTTTTTCATAAAAACAAACTTTTTTTTAAACTTCGAAATTATTCAACTTTATTTATTTTTGTACGTATCTTAAAATGACAAAATATGCTTCCGGCTCTAACAATTGTACTCTATGATTACTCAGAGACACGATGTGACTTTCCCACTGGTATTCTATGTCCGGTTATCGACACTATCTAGTCTATTGCATGTATTAAATCAGTATTTTTTACGCAGTAGAACGATAAAGACATAAGTCATATATTTAAAAAAAAGTGAAGATGGAGCATTTTAATAAAGTATTTTCAGATGTCAATGTTATTTTAGCATTGAATGCCGACAGAGAAGTATTTAAACTATGAAACAAGTAAAAATGGTAGCACTATTGGAAATGTATGCGTGCAATGTCATGACAGTAAGGAATTTAATTTCTTTAGAGTAAAAAAAATTCAACTCTTATGATGGTGGATATGCAAGAGTGAGGTATCCAGAGATGATAGCACTCAAAGAGAATGCCAACATAAAAATAATAGTTGATGAAGAGGGACATCTTCTTGCTAGTGCTTATGGTAACATGCTACCTCTTGTTACACCCCATCGTCAACTTTCGGGTATTAGCATTCAACGGAAGATCAAATGAAGACATGCATACTCTGCTACTAATATCATAAACCATGTCTTGTCTATGTGCCGAAACTGTTACCTCTGTAAAAATAATACGATAATAGACAGTGAAATTGCCGGAAAAATAAAAAGGGCATTGGCAGAAAATACCACTAAGGAATATAAAGATGAATCGATGAAACACAAAGTGCCAGCAAATGTCACTACCTTTAATCAAACAATTAATGAACCAAATAATAGCAAAGAGGAAATGCATATTGAACATGTGGATGACCCCCCATTAGAAATGTGTTCACATGTTAGTGTTATTGTAACATTGAATGCTGACAAGGAGAAGTATTTGAACTATGAAACAAGTACAAGTGGTAGCACTATCGGAAACGTTTGCGTGCGTTGTCATGACACTAAGGAATTAAATTTCTTTGGAATACCAAAACAAATCAATTATACAAATGGTGGATATGCGAAAGTATCATTTCCAGAGATGTTAGTACTCAAAGAGAATGCCAACATAAAAATAATAGTTGCTAAAGAGGGGCATCTTTATGCTAGTTCTATAGGTAACATGCTACCTATTGATAGAACCTTTCGTCATCTTTTAGGTATTAGCATTCAAATGAAAGCAAAGGAGAAAAGAAAGGCCTACTCTTCTACTAATATCATAAACCATATCTTGTCTACGTGCCGAAACTGTTACCTTCGTAAAAATAATGTTGTAATAAACAGTGAAATTGCCGGAAAAATAAAAAGGGCATTGGTGGAAAACATCACTAAGGAATATAAAGATGAATCGATGAAAAACAAAGTGTCAGCAAACGCTACTACCATTGATCAAACAGTTAATGAATCAAAGAATACCAAAGACGAAAAGTATATTGAACCTGTCGGTGACAGACCAGTAAATATTGTGTATGACTCAAAATGGAATAGTGATTATTCTGCTGATTACGAACTAAGAGAAAACAATAGCTACAATATCAAGAGAGAACATGTTGAACTATTTTATGGAACAGATTCAAAATATCCAAAGTTGCTCATTGATATTAATAATGTATCATAATATATTTTTGTATTAATATTCTACATGTCATTATTTCAATAAAAATATAATATGAATTACATTGTTATACATTAATTATTTTTAGCGTAAGCTAGCATATCAAACGTTTAGAATGTCTATTGAAACATCGGAGATGCAAGAAAAGGATTTTGCATACATCTATTGTCAGACAGATAGGATAACATTGACAAAATCTAAGTATCAGAGTGAATAAATTTTTTATATCAACATCTCTTGTCAGATACATCGGATAAAATTGACTAAGTCCAAGTATCAGATTGAATAAATTCATTATCAACATCCTTTCTCGGATACGTTGGATGACATTGTCAAAATCTATGTATTAGAGTGGATAAATTCTTTATCAACTCCCCCTTTGTCCGATACATCAGATAACATTCACAAAATATGTGTATTAGAATGAATAAATTCCTTATCATCTTCCTTTTGCCGGTTACGTCGAACAAAATTGACAAAATCTAACTATCAGAGTGAATAAATTCATTATCAAAATCCTTTGTCGGATATCTCGGATAAAATTGACAAAACCTAAGTACCAGGGTGAATAAACTCATTATCAACATCCTTTGTCTGAAATGTCGGATAAAATTGACAAAATCCAAGTATCAGAGTGATTAAACTCTATATCAAAATCTCTTTCTCGGATACAAGGGATAAAATTGATAAAATCTAAGTATCTAAGTATCTAAATTCAAATTGACAAAATGCATTATCAGCATTCAAGTTAGACCAGTGATAGATGGCAGCACACCCGCTCAGACACATAGTCATGGAGAGGGAGATATGCAAAAAGTAGGGTTCATTTACGTTCAATTATAATGGCGCACCACTTTTGAGTGGCGCGCCGGATTTTGATAATGAATTTATTCACTCTGATAGTTAGATTTTGTCAATTTTGTTCGACGTAACCAACAAAAGGAAGATGATAAGGAATTTATTCATTCTAATACACATATTTTGTGAATGTTATCTGATGTATCGGACAAAGGGGGAGTTGATAAAGAATTTATCCACTCTAATACATAGATTTTGACAATGTCATCCAACGTATCCGAGAAAGGATGTTGATAATGAATTTATTCAATCTGATACCTGGACTTAGTCAATTTTATCCGATGTATCTGACAAAGATGTTGATAAAAAAAATTTATTCACTCTGATACTTAGATTTTGTCAATGTTTTCCTATGTGTCTGACAATAGACGTATGCAAAATCTTTTTCTTACATCTCAGAAGTTTCAATAGACATTCTAAACGTTTGATATGCTAGCATACTCTAAAAATAATAAACGCATAACAATATAATTCATAGTATATTTTTAATGAAATAATGACATGTAGAATATTAATACAAAAATATATTACGATACATTATTAATATCAATGAGCAACTTTGGACATTTTGAATCTGTTCCATAAAATAGTTCAACATGTTCTCTCTTGATATTGTAGCTATTGTCTTCTCTTAGCTCGTAATCAGTAGAATAATCATTATTCTATTTTGAGTCATACACAATATTTACTGGTGTGTCACCGACAGGTTCAATATACGTTTCGTCTTTGGTATTATTTGTTTCATTAACTGTTTGATCAATAGTAGTAATGTTTTCCGGAAGTTTGTTTTTCATCAATTTATCTTTATTGTCCACAGTGATATTTTCCATCTCTGGCGCTTGAACTTTACTGGCAATTGCACTATATTCTAACGCATCATGTAAGAGCAGGTAAAACTTCTAACCTACTTCCAAAACATGGTTTATGATAACAGTAAAGGCGTAAGCCTTTATTTTCCATTTGTATAATTGAATTGTTTTGGTACTCCAAAGAAATTTAATTCCTTAGTGTCATCACAACGCACACATACGTTTCCGATAGTGCTACCACTTGTACTTGTTTCATAGCTCAAATACTTCTCCTTGTGAGCATTCAATGCTACAATAACACTAACATGTGAACACATTTCTAATGGGGGTCATCCACATGCTCAATATGCATTTCCTCTTTGCTATTATTTGGTTCAATAATTGTTTGATTAATGGTAGTGACGTTTGCTGGCACTTTGTTTTTCATCTTTATATTCCTTAGTGATATTTTCTGCCAATGCCTTTTTTATTTTTCCGGCAATTTTACTGTCTATTATCGTTTTATTTTTACAGAGGTAACAGTTTCGGCACGTAGACAAGATATGGTCTATGATATTAGTAGAAGAGTATGCATGTCTTCTTTTGATCTTCCGTTGAATGCTAATACCCGAAAGTTGACGATGGGGTGTAACAAGAGGTAGCTTGTTACCACAAGCACTAGCAAGAAGATGTCCCTCTTCATTAACTATTATTTTTATGTTGACATTCTCTTTGAGTGCTATCATCTCTGGATATCTCACTCTTGCATATCCACCATCATTAGGGTTGAATTTACTGGTACTCCAAAGAAATTAAATTCCTTACTGTCATGACAATCCACGCATACATTTCCAATAGTGCTACCATTTTTACTTGTTTCATAGTTTAAATACTTCTCCTTGTCTTCACTCGATGCTACAATAACACTGACATGTGAACACACTTTATTAAAATGCTCCACCTTCACTTTTTTTTCAAAGATATGACTTATGTGTTTATCGTTACACTGCGTAAAAAATACTGATTTAATACATGCAATAGACTAGATAGTGTCTATAACCGGACATAGAACAGCAGTGGGAAAGCCACATCGTTTCTCTGAGCAATCATAGAGTACAAGTGTTAGAGCCGTAAGCATATTTTTTCATTTAAGATATGTACAAAAAAAAATAAAGTTGAATAATTTCAAAGTTTAAAAAAAAGTTTGCTTTTGTGAAAAAAATATTGAATTAGAACCATCAGTCCTCATCATTATGAGTATCCAAAATGGACCTAAGTTTCACATTTTGACCAGAGAATTGTATTTTCCATAATTTTCTTACAAAAGAAACAAAAAAACTAGAGTTTACGGTCAAAAAACCTTATTAGCTCAGATTTTATGACAATAGCTTTATTTTTCGATCCAAAAATGGACTTAAGTTTCGCATTTGAAGCAGAGAATTGTATTTTCCATAATTTTCTTACAAAAAACTAGACTTTACAGTTGAAAACCCTTATTAACTCAGATTTTAGGGAAATAGTCTTATTTTCGATTCAAAAATAGACTTAAGTTTCACATTTGAATACGATAATATTATTTTCCATAATTTTGTTACAAAAAACTATAGTTTACGGTCAAACACCCCTATTAGCTCAGATTTAATTGAAATAGATTATTTTTCGATTCATAACTGGACTTAAGTTTCACCTATGAGCCAACGAATTGTATTTTCCTTAATTTTCTTACAAAAAACTAGAGTTTACGATCAAAAACCTTATTAGCTCAGATTTTACTGAAAAAGTTATATTTTTCGATCCAAAATGGACTTAAGTTTCACATTTGAATCAGAGAATTGTATTTTCCATAATTTTCTTACAAAAAAACTGGATTTTACGGTCGAAAACTCTTATTAGCTCAGATATTACAGAAATAGTTTATTTTCAAATCCATAACTGGACTTAAGTTTCACCTATGAGCCAACGAATTGTATTTTCCATAATTTTCTTACAAAAAACTAGAGTTTACAGTCAAAAACACTTATTAGCTCAGATTTTACGGAAATAGTTTATTTTATAGGTTTCAGATAACATATACCTACGAAAGACTAAGAAACCTAGCTCATAAAAGCCGGAAATAGCAAATTAACCATCCCAAATCATAAGTTTCAGACAACACACACCTACGAAATACTAGGAAATCTAGCTCAGCAAAGTCAAAAATAGCAAACTACAGATCCCAAATCATAAGTTTCAGACAACACACACCTATGAAAGGCTAAGAAATCTAACTCAGAAAGGTCAAAAATAGGAAACCACCCACCCCAAATCATAGGTTTCAGCCAACACACACCAACGAATGACTAAGACAACACACACCTAGGAAATACTAGGAGACCTAGCTCATAAAAGCCAGAAATAGCAAACTACCCACCCCAAATTGTAGGTTTCAGACAACACACACCTATGAGAGACTAAAAAGCCTAGCTCAGAAAAGTCAAAAATAGCAAACTACACATCCCAAATCATAATTTTCAGACAACACACACCTGTGAAAGGCTAAGAAATCCAGCTCAGAAAAGTCAAAAATCAAATAGCCAGAATCTATGTTACAACACTCTAAGATTTTGGTTTTCAAGACAAATATTTTTTTGGGATAGCCTCCATTCTTCTATATTTAAATTTTTGGCACTGAAAGGAGAATTCACTTCTAAAACCGCCGTATCACCAGACAAAAAAGTGGCTATTCCATCAGGATTGGCTGCAAAATATCCGTGTTTAATATGAACAAAAAGTCCTGAAGGATGCACTTTCAGTCCATCTTTTTCTCAACAGCCGGTATAGCTATTTGTTCGTACATTTGCCCATATTCCATTGCTTTAGTCTGGCGGTTTTTGGAATAAAGCAGTTGGCACACTAACGGTGCAACAGTATTTGTCCGTCTTTTACAAATGATTCCAGCTACTGACGCAGTTATCCTATTTTTTCTGTATTCTAGCCATCTGTCGTCAATACAGTTTATCCGAAGTCGTATTGCTTCTTCTATTTCATGAATTTCTAAGTCAGTACACTGAACACGGTTCAGAAAATCACTTTTTGCATCTTCAAGAGAATCAAGATCTAAATCTGGAACACCTGCAGTCGGGTCGTAGTTTTTGTCAGGTCTCGAAACTTTCTTCGTAAATGGTTTTCCAAGCAGACGTCTTTAAGCTTTCCATGTCTGCTTGTTTATGGCCCTTTTTGCCCGCTGCTCAGCAAGTCGCTTCAACAAACGACTTGGTGTCGATTCTAAACTTCTGCGAAAATTATTCAAACGGGCAGAATTTCCCTTAGAATATTTTATGCCCGCAGCGGTAACACGCGTTGTGTATCGGGCTCTTTTTGTTACCATTATGTTTTTTCCCCTATAAGCTTAGCAACTATGCTCATAAAATACTCTGCAAGGTTGCTAGTACTGTTTCCGATGAGAAATCGAGCTCTTCTAGTTAAAGTGTCAAAGGCTGAATACACATGACTAAGGAAAATATTTCTTGGGGCACCTTCTTCGCTGAATTCAACAATTTTTCCTGCCATTTTGCAGCATTCTGGGCACTGTCTATGATGACCGCGAAAGAAATGCAATGGTATCGCTTTCAGATCATTTACAAGGTCTTTGAACCCTTTCCCTTCTTTTGTTGTGCGTGCAAGTGTGTTTCTTGCAATGTCGCACATTTTCTTTATTTTTAAATCACTAAGAAGACTCCCGCATTCGGGGTTTTCATTTTGCTTCATGTAAACCCTATTTTTTAGGCTCTTACATGCATGGTTGGCACTCAATTTTTCGATATATCTACCGTACGGTACTTTGGCTGTAAGCTCTGCATGGGTGCTAGAGTCGCCATCAGCGATAAATTTAACATATTTTAAAGAGTGCATAGTTGGAGGGATTGGAAATGCCTCGACTAAAGTATCAGATTCCATACCTGTGATCGGTCTCTGCCAGTTCATAAAGCACGTATGGTCGGGAAGCAAAGTATTTTCATTCCTTCGATGCTTCATACAAATGCAACAGTATTTATTTCTAATCCCAATATGTAGAAGCTTTTTTGAATAAAGACCAATGACGAGTCCACAACCAGACAACGCAGAAAACCTATTGCCATAGCTTCTATTTACCATAGCTTCTAGTTACTATTGAGCCACCCGGCTCAATAGTAACTGAAACTCTAAAAAACGGAATATTGATACCAATAGATACATCAAAAGAATCAAATTTTTATGCTGATTTCAAATATATATGCTGGTTTCATCAAGTTTAGTCCTACCATTAAAAGTTACGCGCAAAGTACCTGAGAAACTTTGCAAAGTACCTCAGGCAAAGTACCTAAGAACCTTTGCCTGATTTTCGAATAAAGGAAGAAACGCCCCCTAAAAGTCCTTAATGAAACCTTAATGTCTTAGAACGTTAATGAAAATCACATAATCAGTTCCAGCGTACCAGAGAACC